>NC_135857.1:26841266-26851949 GCF_031162955.1 Sander vitreus | reverse complement strand
GTAGAGATACAGATAGCGTAGGTAAACAATGGGACTGTTTTACCCTTTCCAGTCTGGCCCCAAAGGCCAGAGCAATCTGACTCAGCTCCCCTCCCGACGTTAAGACTGAAGGGTCCACTGGAACTAAAGGTTAGTGGAAATATAACAAGCTTTAGTGAAATGATATTGCCAGTAAATACATATGCATATGTGCCGTGTGAGCTGATGACCTCATCTGGTGACATTTCTGAAGGTCTTCCTCCAGCTGCTTCAGAAAAGATTTCACACAAACACACCTCCATGTGTCGTTAGTCTGAGAACAACATGAGAGGTTAGCTGACGGGCTCGGACTCTAGATCTCTACACACATTTTCCACAAAATATTTTCCTACAATATAAAACACAACGTGGAAAACATCTGTAATAAACAATCAGGTGTGGTGAAAGAACGGCCGTACCGTCTCCAGAGGTTGCTCGGGTCGATGGGGCGGTTGCTCGGGGCGACGCGGCTTGCTCCAAAGACATCGACAGAGACTCATCGACTTCCGTAGAGTGAGGAGACGTGATCTCAGCGGGCAGAGACGGCACGGTGCTGGAAGAGTCGGCCGTGATGTTTCTGAAGAGACTCAGAGACAAAACGCAGTCTTCTCCTAAAGCTCCAGCGTCCTCGAGACCCGTCAGTTCTGCAGAAGCCCGGTCCGGTCCAGACCGGTCCGTCTCCTCCAGACCCCGTCCCACAGAGACCTGCTTCCCGTTAGCCGTCGCTGCGTCGCTGCTGTTCCCGTTGTTGTCTTCTACACGAAGTCTCTCGAACTCGGCCGTCATGTCCTCGGGGGTCGACAGCTTGGAGCGATCTGGATCCTTCTGGTTCTCCGGATCTTTGGGACCTGCTTCACAGCAAAATCAAATGGACGTCAACAATCAAATGGACGTCAACAATCAAATGGACGTCAACAATCAAATGGCACAAAATGAGACAAAAACCTTGAAACATGCAACAAAATGATGAATGCTGAAAGGCTGATGCTAATGCTTGATTGTTGTAGGAAGAAGGTAAAGTAGTGAGAATAGGTGAAAAAGTAGGAATGGGTTTAATTAGCATGAATGTCTTTGAAAAGTTGAATAATACCCAGAATGTTTGAAAGATGTGGAATATAATGATATAATATTTGTAGTTAATTTTAAGATGATGCTAACTGGGATTGCTGGCTTCAATTTGGATGACGATGCAGCTAAAGGAGAAAGAATGAGTCTGAAAAATGGGAACTGTGTCAGATTAGGGAATCTCAATCAACTGACACACAGACACACACACACACACACACACAGACACACACACAGGTGAGATAGGAAGAGGAGAAGAGGAAAGGAGGTGTTATTTGTCAGCTAACATGATGTCATGATGGACTAACTGACAAACTGACTCTGATAACTGGCCTCAACCCCCAAACGAGGCTCTGGCACACCTTATGTAGTCCTGCTACAGTCCTAGTTCAAAGACCTTAACTCCTATCGCTTAATGTTACATACCGTGAGAGATATGACACCCTGCTGATCATACTGTGCAAGAATGGTGTGTGTTGTGTAAGAAATGTGAGGACAGCAGCTGTCTGAAAACGGCCTGTTTCTCTTCTCCTCCTGGTGTTTCTGGTATGATTTAGTACAGGAGGCAGTGCGGCAGTTGGTGGACATGGCTTCACTTGGAAGCTCACTGTGGCTCGTGTGAAAGTCAGATTGCCTCCCTAAGCACATTGTTAGAAAGGGCACATGATTACCTACATTTTGATGTAAAAGTAATGTATGAAGAGTTAAAACTGTGGATGGTATCGCAAGGTAAAGAGAATGTAGCTTCTGCCTCTTTCCACTCTGTCAGTCGGGCCCTGCCCTCTGAGTCTGAGCATTCCTTCCCATACACACCAATGTAAAAATGGCAGAAAGGCATTTTTTCTAAGCCTCAAAGAAGACTGAATATTTTAAAAAGTACTAATGGGACTTAAAAGTTGAATACCAGGCCTGAACGTATGAAGGATGTGGAACGTTTTAACGTTTGAATGGAGTTTCTATGTTGAAAAATGTGGAAGGAGTTAAGGTGCAAAACATGTGGCAGAAGACTAAGAATAAATACGTAGAATAACATAGTTGTATGTATGTTATTATTATTAACACCATTAAAAGCCGTAAAAAAAAACAAAAAAACCTCTGAACAAAGCTGAAAAACATCATAAAATAGAAAAAATTGTCAAAAAGCTCCAAAAGTAAAAAAAAAAAAAATAAAAATGCTGAAAAAAGGATTTAAAAAAAAAAAAAGCCTCACATGTAGAGCTGCACGATATGAGGAAAATATGCGATAACGTTGACTATATATAATAATAATAATATATGAACAGATTTTAGGAGAGTACCCAGTTCTGCCTCTCGGTTGCTTTCAGTATTATTTTAAAATACAACTAAGCTCGTTAAAGGAAATTAAAGGAAATCATGTCTAACATT
This sequence comes from Sander vitreus, assembly GCF_031162955.1. NCBI lineage: Eukaryota > Metazoa > Chordata > Actinopteri > Perciformes > Percidae > Sander > Sander vitreus. Next base: position 26,849,480 of record NC_135857.1, on the reverse strand, counting down.
CTTTTACTGAACAAACTGAACACAAAACATCTTGTCGTGTCTACCGCGATATGTCGCAACCTTTGGCGATACGTATATTGTAGGCGTTGACTGATACGGATGTTTTAGTGCAGATGCCGATGTGTTTCCATCAGCCTTAGCCGATGACCGGTACGGGCTGCCGATTTTCTGGAGCCGATATTTTGGAGCCGATACTCAATTTACATCATAACAATGTAAACCCTGCCACGCTGGAATTGTTTTGGGAATCTGCTCTGCCATTTCTTTAAAAATAATAAACAAAAACACAGATCAGTGTCATCTGGTAAGGATGCCCCCTGGGCGCCTCCCTAGGGAGGTGTTCCAGGCACGTCCAGCTGGGAGGAGGCCTCGGGGGAGACCCAGGACTAGGTGGAGGGACGTCCAGCTGGGAGGAGGCCTCGGGGAAGACCCAGGACTAGGTGGAGGGACGTCCAGCTGGGAGGAGGCCTCGGGGAGACCCAGGACTAGGTGGAGGGACGTCCCAGCTGGGAGGAGGCCTCGGGGAGACCCAGGACTAGGTGGAGGGACGTCCCAGCTGGGAGGAGGCCTCGGGGGAGACCCAGGACTAGGTGGAGGGACGTCCAGCTGGGAGGAGGCCTCGGGGAAGACCCAGGACTAGGTGGAGGGACGTCCAGCTGGGAGGAGGCCCCGGGGAAGACCCAGGACTAGGTGGAGGGACGTCCAGCTGGGAGGAGGCCTCGGGGAAGACCCAGGACTAGGTGGAGGGACGTCCAGCTGGGAGGAGGCCCCGGGGAAGACCCAGGACTAGGTGGAGGCACGTCCAGCTGGGAGGAGGCCTCGGGGGAGACCCAGGACTAGGTGGAGGGACGTCCAGCTGGGAGGAGGCCTCGAGGGAGACCCAGGACTAGGTGGAGGGACGTCCAGCTGGGAGGAGGCCTCGGGGGAGACCCAGGACTAGGTGGAGGGACGTCCCAGCTGGGAGGAGGCCTCGGGGGAGACCCAGGACTAGGTGGAGGGATTATATCTCTAACCTGGCCTGGGAACGCCTCGGGATCCCCCAGTCGGAGCTGGTTAATGTGGCCCGGGAAAGGGAAGTTTGGGGTCCCCTGCTGGAGCTGCTACCCCCGCGACCCGACCCCGGATAAGCGGATGAAGATGGATGGATGGATGGATGGATGGACAGATCAGTGTCACTTCTGCAATCATTTTACATTCATATCCCCCAAATTATGTGAGCAATGTGCATCATATGGATGGGTGCGCTGCATATGGGTCAACATCTACAGCACAGCCTTGATGATGCAATGCTTGTTGACATATTATAAGATATAATCAGGTCGTCACAAAATGTCCTTTGTCAACACATTTAAATAATTAAAAAAAACAATAAACCTGAAAAATAGCCATTGAATAAAGTGCTTGATTTGTAATTTAAGACAGCCATGGTGCTGGAAGCCCGCCAGACCTCCAGCACCAGCAAGCCCGCCAGACCTCCAGCACCAGCAAGCCCGCCGGGACTCCAAGACCAGCAAGCCTGCAGGGACTCCAAGACCAGCAAGCCTGCCGGGCCTCCAGCACCAGCAAGCCTTCCGGGCCTCCAAGACCAGCAAGCCTTCCGGGCCTCCAAGACCAGCAAGCCTGCCGGGCCTCCAAGACCAGCAAGCCTGCCGGGCCTCCAGGACCAGCAAGCCTGCCGGGCTTCCAGCACCAGCACTCTGCTAGTGGGGGAGGGGCAGTGCATGGTCCGCACATGAACTGCAGCGTCTCCAGCAACACAGAGCGGCCTGTGGACGCCTGTCTGTAAATAATGCCGGGAAAAAACTATCGCCGAACGCAGCAGCCATGTATCGGCCGATACACGTAAAAATGCAAATATCAGCCCGATATATCGGTCTATCACTAGTATATTGCACCAGTTGATATTGCGATGACGATAAAAAAAACGATATATTGTGCAGCCCTACTCACACGTAAACAAATATACCTAATCCTATGGAATCACAACTCTGACCCATTGGGCGCCCATGTACGGGGACAGAATGGGATGTCCCAGCTTCATATTTACCTTTGGCTCCTTTATTTAAAGAGTCTTTCTTCAGAGTCCCGCTCTTCAGAGAAGCTCTCTTTACTGCTGCACTCGACACTCGTTCACTCGCTGCCTTCTTCACTTCTTTAACTGCTGCTCTCGCTGGTTTCTTCTCCTCCGTTTTCACATCCTTCTTTGGGTCTTTCTTTGGTTCCGCTTTTACGTCCTTCTTTGGTTTTGTGCTAAAAGTTTCCTTCTTTACAGCTTCTCTCTTTTTCTCTATGCTCTCGTCTTTCTTTACAGCTTCTCTCTTTTTCTCTATGCTCTCGTCTTTCTTTACAGCTTCTCTCTTTTTCTCTGTGCTCTCGTCTTTCTTTACAGCTTCTCTCTTTTTCTCTGTGCTCTCGTCTTTCTTTACAGCTTCTCTCTTTTTCTCTATGCTCTCGTCTTTCTTTACAACAGCGACAGCGATCTTCTCGTCCTTTTTCACTTCCTTTTTCTCTTCCTTCGACAAGTCTTTCTTTGGATTTGGAGCCAGTTTCTCGGCAGCTTTCAGCAACTTTGGTTTAGCGTCTGCCTCCTTCATCTTGATCTGTTTTTCTTCCCCGTCTTTCGGCTTCGTCTTCACTTCCTGTTTCTTGACTTCCTGCCGTGGCGGTTTGTCTTTCTGCGTGGCGCTGCTCGCTCTCGAGTCCTTCGACAGGGACTTCAGGCTCTCCCGACTCTCGGCTCGCTTCGGTTGTTTCTCCGCTGTCTTCTGCGTTTCCAGGTCTCTCGAACAGACAGTCGGGTGTTTGAGGAACTCCAGATGTTTGAGCTTATCGAGCCCGTCCAGGATCTGGTTCTGGGGCGTGCAGCCTGGGAACAGAACCCGGATGATCTTCTCCAGCGGGCTGGAGGGATGCCAGACCAGCAGAGCGCAAATGGAAACCAGGCAGGGCAACGGGAGGTCCGAGCCCTTTGACTGTGACGCGCTGCTCGGCCACGTCTGCGTGAACGCTTCGAGGTCCTTGCTGCCGCTGACGGGGTTCAGCGGGTACAGCTCCAGGCGGCCCACGCCCATCTTCTGGAACAGGATGAGAGGCTCTATGACGGGTCCGTTGGCCCGGCTGAGGGGTTCTGGTTTGATTCCCAGTCTGTGTAAGAGCTGCAGAGCGAGCGCTGCCTGGTCGCAGCTGCGCAGCTCGCCGGGATCGGCCGGCGCCGACTTCAGTCTTTCGGGAACGTTGAGGAAAACTACGCCAATCTCCGGGGAAACCAAGTTCTTCTGTTGCATCCAATCGGTCGGGCTGCTGGGTTAGAAAACAATCACCGTTATTTAACAGGAATGAGAGGGGGGAACACCAGAGCAGGGGGAATGAGAGGGGGAAACACCAGAGCAGGGGGAATGAGAGGGGGAATGAGAGGGGGGAAACACCAGAGCAGGGGGAATGAGAGGGGGGGGGGAGAGGTGAATGAGAGGGGGAACACCAGAGCAGGGGGAATGAGAGGGGGGAATCAGAGCAGGGGAATGAGAGGGGGAAATGAGAGGGGGGGGGGAAACACCAGAGCAGGGGGAATGAGAGGGGGGGGGGAAATGAGAGGGGGAATGAGAGGGGGAAACACCAGAGCAGGGGGGAATGAGAGGGGGGGGACACCAGAGCAGGGGGGAATGAGAGGGGGGAGACACCAGAGCAGGGGGAATGAGAGGGGGAAACACCAGAGCAGGGGAATGAGAGGGGGAAACACCAGAGCAGGGGGAATGAGAGGGGGGAATGAGAGGGGGAATGAGAGGGGAAACACCAGAGCAGGGGGAACACCAGAGCAGGGGGAATGAGAGGGGAACATAGCGGTGGAGATGTTGATTCTATATGTGAGTTGTGTGAGTCAAATGTCTTTTAGTAACTTTGTTCAAGTAGTTATTTTAGTAAACACACACACACACACACAAAGACAGACATATATACACACACACACACACACACACACCCAGTATCAGCTGGGGCGTCTGTCTCAGATGTGTAACGTTAATGGCGTCCCTACCAGTGGTCCTCGCCGTGAGCTTCCTGCGTCTCGGCGAGCTTCCTCTGCAGCAGGCTGTTGATGCCGGGCAGGTTGTCCACGCCGGCGTGGGTCAGCAGCACCGAGTCAACCCGGTCCAGGTGGCGGACCAGCTTCCAGAAGCAGGAGCGTGCGTCCGAGCCTCCGTTCACCAGCACGTTGAACCCGTTGACGGCGAAGAAGGCGGAGTCCCCACGGGCGCCAGGGAAGACGTAGCAGCACGGGCGCGACAGCTTCAGGAAGCCCACGGTGCTGGGCGCCGCCAGCAGGGTGAAGGCCGACTCGGGCTCCAGACACTCAGACAGGTACTCCGTGAACTCGTGCAGACCCTCCATGTCCGGCAGAACCGGGTCCGGGTTGATCTGGATCTCAATGTAGTCCTGCTGCAGGGTTACCATGGTTACGGCTTCCCGCTTCCACACGCCAACCTCAGGACAGCTGAGGGTGAGGAGGGGCTTCAGAGCTGGGTGAGCACCACCCAACAACTCTCGCACCTGAAACACATACACACACACACACACACACACACACACACACACACACACAACAGTGTTAGGAACAGGAAGATTTCCACCTTTTGGTGTAATTTTATAGGTGTGTGTGTGTGTGTGTGTGTGTGTGTGTGTGTGTGTGTGTGTGTGTGTGTGTGTGTCTGAGTGTGTGTGTGTCTGAGTGTGTGTGTGTGTGACCTCTTCGTCGTTGAAGATGTGGATGAAGTCTCTGAGAGAGAAGCCTCCTCTCTGCAGCACGATGTCTCCAGACTCTTCCACACACTGACCCGCCAGAACCAGCAGCTTATGTCGGGACGGCTCACAGACCAGCCGCCGCACCTGGGACACATTTGGGAAAAAGTCGGAATATTTTGGGAAAAAACTTTGGATATTTTGAGGAAATGAAGTTGAATATATAAAAAAAAAAAAACTGTTAATATTTGGGAAAAAATATTTACCGGTTGCGTTCGCTAAACCCACCAGAATCCATGTAAATAATCAGGACTTCTATCATGATAAAACACACTTCATTCAAAGTGGACAGAAACTAAAACTACCAAAAGCCGTCTTGGTTCATCTTTCCACTGTTCCAACAATCACCACTCTGGTTTAGTTGAAATAAACCCTTAATTCACCCATTTACATGTGGAGATATGCTGGCTCTATACACGCTAAAAGTCCTGATTATTTACATGGAGTCTGGTGGAGATATGCTGGCTCTATACACACTAAAAGTCCTGATTATTTACATGGAGTCTGGTGGAGATATGCTGGCTCTATACACACTAAAAGTCCTGATTATTTACATGGAGTCTGGTGGAGATATGCTGGCTCTATACACGCTAAAAGTCCTGATTATTTACATGGAGTCTGGTGGAGATATGCTGGCTCTATACACGCTAAAAGTCCTGATTATTTACATGGAGTCTGGTGGAGATATGCTGGCTCTATACACGCTAAAAGTCCTGATTATTTACATGGAGTCTGGTGGAAATATGCTGGCTCTATACACGCTAAAAGTCCTGATTATTTACATGGAGTCTGGTGGAGATATGCTGGCTCTATACACGCTAAAAGTCCTGATTATTTACATGGAGTCTGGTGGAGATATGCTGGCTCTATACACGCTAAAAGTGCTGATTATTTACATGGAGTCTGGTGGGTTTGGTGATGGTGATTTCGGGGCTGTTTCATGTTAAACTAAAAGGATCTTCCTCTTTAACTAAAAGGTCTATCTCTGTAGGGATCCATCCCATAATGTTGTCAGACACTTAGAATAATAATCTGAGTCTGTCAGAACTTTTAGTGGACGCTGACTGATGCTGAACATTTAATAAACTGACCTCGGAGCAGACAAAGTCGTGTGCTGGGTTGATGATGACCTGAGTGTCCAGAATGTCTCCGCGGTGCTGCAGCGTCCTCTGACCTGGAGGACAGACACAATCAGCCTCACTCAACAGCTGCTCATACTAATACAATCAGTTATAAACATTATTATTATTATTATTATTATTATTATTACACTCGTCTGAAGAACTGTCTGTGTCTCTGTGTGTGTGTCTCTGTGTGTGTCTGTGTGTATGTGTGTGTGTGTGTGTGTATGTGTGTGTCTCTGTGTGTCTCTGTGTGTGTCTGTGTGTGTGTGTGTCTGTGTGTGTGTGTGTGTGTGTGTGTCTCTGTGTGTGTGTCTCTGTGTGTGTCTGTGTGTATGTGTGTGTGTGTGTGTGTATGTGTGTGTCTCTGTGTGTGTGTGTGTGTGTCTGTGTGTATGTGTGTGTGTGTGTGTGTATGTGTGTGTCTCTGTGTGTGTGTGTGTGTGTCTCTGTGTGTGTGTGTGTGTGTGTGTGTTTGCAATCTGTTTCTGAACTACTAGTTAACATGTTGGCTAGTTGCATTTTAAGCTGCACTCTCTCTGTCTTTCTGCTGGACGGAGGTCACAGCGCAGAGCTATGTGACACATGTCTCTGTATCCATGACAACTGGCGTCCAAGTATAACGGGCAGACACACAGCTGAAACTCGCAGAAGGTCGACAGCTGGAGACTTGTGTCACTCGCACAGGAACGGAAAGTATGTCTGACTACAGTACAGCCCGAGTCTTTCTCCACTCAGACACGATGCTCTGATGTCTGGCAGCTTCAAGTCCTCCACACCAGGCCCTCAAACTGACATGAGAACCATCGGGAAAGCAAGTCCTCCCACACCAGGCCCTCAAACTGACATGAGAACCATCGGAAACAAGTCCTCCACCAGGCCCTCAAACTGACATGAGAACCATCGGAAACAAGTCCTCCCACACCAGGCCCTCAAACTGACATGAGAACCATCGGGAAACAAGTCCCTCCACACCAGGCCCTCAAACTGACATGAGAACCATCGGGAAACAAGTCCTCCACATCAGGCCCTCAAAGCTGACATGAGAACCATCGGAAACAAGTCCTCCCACCCAGGCCCTCAAACTGACATGAGAACCATCTGGAAACAAGTCCTCCACACCAGGCCCTCAAACTGACATAGAGAACCATCGGAAACAAGTCCTCCACATCAGGCCCTCAAACATGACATGAGAACCATCGGAACACAGTCCTCCACACCAGGCCCTCAAACTGACATGAGAACCATCGGAAAATCAAGTCCTCCACACCAGGCCCTCAAACTGACATGAGAACCATCGGGAAACAGCCGCTCTCAGTGAGCTCACACATCTGGTGCTAACTGTCTGTGTGTGTGTGTGTGTGTGTGTGTCTGTCTGTGTGTGTGTGTGTCTGTGTGTCTGTGTGTGTGTCTGTGTGTGTGTGTCTATGTGTGTGTGTGTGTGTCTGTGTGTCTGTGTGTGTGTGTGTGTGTGTCTGTGTGTGTCTGTGTGTGTGTCTGTGTGTCTATGTCTGTGTGTGTGTGTGTGTGTGTGTGTGTCTGTGTGTCTGTGTGTGTGTCTGTGTGTGTGTCTGTGTGTGTCTGTGTGTGTGTGTGTGTGGGGACTGAACCCCCGTCTGCCTTTGATTATCTCCATATTTAACCTGAGAGAGTCAACATGTTGTTTAACCGTTGTCTAACTGTTCCCCAGGTAACACCAGGGTTTGACCTTTGACCCTGAGCAGACAGGAAGTCCTCTAATTCCTTCCTGCCAGCTGGTTGTGTGGTGACCATGACGACAGCTGGATTGACCTCAGTGTGTGTCTCTCTGTCTCTGTTTGTGTGTGTGTCTGTGTGTGTTTCCTGTGTGTGTGTGTGTGACTCTGTGTGTGTGTCTGTGTGTTCCCTGTGTGTCTGTGTGTTCCCTGTGTGTGTGTGTGTGTGTTCCCTGTGTGTGTGTGTGTTCCCTGTGTGTGTGTGTGTGTGTGTGTTCCCTGTGTGTGTGTGTTCCCTGTGTCTCTGTGTGTGTGTGTGTGTGTTCCCTGTGTGTGTGTGTGTGTGTGTGTGTGTGTGCGTGTGTGTGTGTCCCTGTGTGTGTGTGTGTGTGTGTGTGTGTCCCTGTGTGTGTGTGTGTGTGTGTGTGTCTGTATGTGTGTGTTCCCTGTGTGTGTGTGCTGTGTCTGTCCCCTGTGTGTGTGTGTGTCGTGTGTGTGTGCCTGTGTGTGTGTGTCTGTGTGTGTGTGTGTGTGTGTGTGTGTCCTGTGTGTGTGTGTGTGTGTGTGCTGTGTGTGTGTCTGTGTGTGTGTCCCTGTGTGTGTGTGTG
>NC_135857.1:26833766-26836266 GCF_031162955.1 Sander vitreus | reverse complement strand
TAAAAACTCATAGAAAACAGACAGAAGACCCAAAGAGGCAGACACACTGACAGTGTGAAAAAACGGCAGTATGTATTCTCTTATATCTGATTATTTTATTCAATATATTGCTTTGTTTACCCTCTGTTGTATTTGTTTTAGTGTTTCCTACAGTTGGATGAGCACGCGAACGCAGCACGTAGCGTCACTACGTCACAGTCCAACATGGCGGCGCCGCTGCCCGGCAGATGCGGGTTCTTCGTGGAAAAGAAGAAACGTTTCTGTAAAATGATCGTCGCGAGAGGGAAAGTGTTCTGCGGAGAGCACGCGACCCAGGTTAGTTACCCAGGCAACCACCGAGGTTAGTTACCCAGGCAACCAGACCACGTGATAACATGAACTCAGATCCGCGAAGTCTGGCGGTTTGAGGCTTCACCGGACAAACACGGGTTTTTCAACGTAAAACGGGTTTTTTACAAAGTAAAACGGGTTTTTTACAAAGTAAAACGGGTTTTTCAAAGTAAAACGGGTTTTTCCAAAGTAAAACGGGTTTTTTTACAAAGTAAAACGGGTTTTTTACAAAGTAAAACGGGTTTTTCAAAGTAAAACGGGTTTTTCAAAGTAAAACGGGTTTTTCCAAAGTAAAACGGGTTTTTTTACAAAGTAAAACGGGTTTTTTACAAAGTAAAACGGGTTTTTCAAAGTAAAACGGTTTTTTTTCCAAAGTAAAACGGGTTTTTCCAAAGTAAAACGGGTTTTTCAAAGTAAAACGGGTTTTTTACAAAGTAAAACGGGTTTTTCAAAGTAAAAGAACCCAATAAAGTCCGCCAGCTTCAGCCTGAGCAGAGTTTAATAATCAGCCACAATAACCCAGCCTGGTGAGAGCGTCCTGATCTGGCCAGCTTGTGGTGGAAGTTTGGATGCAGCAGGTGTAGAGGTTTTAAAATAAGAAGGTAAAACAGAATAAAGACAGTCGAGGACTAAACCAAGTCAGGTTTTTGTATTTTATTATAAACTTGCAAGTTTACAAGGAAGCACACGGTTCACAAAAGGCACGCAGCGCTTAATGAAAGGTCTGTTCAACGGATAAAGAAAAAGCAGACAGTATATATGCATCTCCAGTGAGATAGAAAGACCCGCCCCCCCCTTTCTAAACATGACTCAACATTTCTTACAATCAAACATAGTCAGACATCCAGGAGCCACTTCACTTCTTCCCCTCTGGACCACTTTCTACCCCGAGGGTTAGACATCCCGTTAATCTCAGCTATGTGAGAAGTCTCAGCTATCCAGGAGAAGTAACAGATAGTTCAGGGTGACCTTGTAGCCCCCATCCATCTGTTCAGCGAACACGTTACGTTCCCAGACTTTGTGGCTCTTACTTTCAACATGTGAGAATAAGAACAACTCCCTTCCAGTATTGTGAGAGAAACAGTAAAATAAATAATACAAATAATATAGAGAATCAAGCTTAAATGTGAATTTTCCATCACGAGCTCCAGTTCTCCACTCGCAGATCAGTCTGAGTCATCCTGAGACAGAGAACATTTGGAGCCGTTCGCCAAACGACCGACCAATCAGCGTTGGTTTGGAGGCGGGTTTAGGTGTGACGCGACGAGAAGCGACTGTTCAGTCTGAACAGCGTGGCGGCGTCCACGGATGAGATGAGCGTAGCTATCTCGTGAGTGTGATCTGAATCAGAAAGTATTCCTTCGTTGAAAGAAGAGCAACAAACTCTGGAGGCTTTTCTCAGAGGAAAAGATGTTGTTGCTCTTCTCCCGACTGGTTTCAGCAAGAGTTTGATATATTGTTGATCTGATTGGTTGATCTGGCCGTCCATCACCAACATAGGTGGTGATGGACGGATGGTTTATCCAATCAGCTAACCAGGATTTTCGCCCCTTCCCAAAAGTTCTCCAACGGAAAGTTCCCAGATGGATACGCCGAGCAAATGAGACGCGATCCACCTGGAGTCAGGTTAATAACTGGGATCACCTGTGGGGGTGTTCACAGGCTTTAAAATATAATATTTATTTATATAAATACATACAACAAGGTTATAACATCGGCTCTGAAAATGGTTTTAAACTTTGGTTTAAAGCTGTAAGACTCAGTCAGTTAGTTAGTGTAGTAGCAGACAGAAGACAGACTTTAAAACAGTAAACGTCCCAGTTAGAGAGGAGGGGGGTGGTCCAGTGGATATGACCCGTGCCTTTGGTGTGGGAGACCAGGGTTTGATTCCCACTGCCATACATCAACCAATGTGTCCCTGAGCAAGGCACTTAACCCCTGGTTGCTCCAGAGGCGTGTTACCTCTGACATTTATACCAGCTGTAAGTCCCTTTGGATAAAGCCTCAGCTAAATGACCTGTGATGTCATAATAATGTAATGAAATATTTTGTTTAGAGCTGCAACGATGAATCGATTAGTTGTCAACTGTTAAATTAATCTCCAACTATTTTGATAATCGATTAATCGTTTGAGTCGTTTTTCTATTAAAAATAATAATATTTCTCTGAT
>NC_135857.1:26818766-26828766 GCF_031162955.1 Sander vitreus | reverse complement strand
CAACACGTTCCCTAAGAATCAGTTAAACTTCTGCTACCATCAAATCAACATGGTTCAGTCTGATCAACATCACAGATGTATGCAGAGAGACAGTCTGATCCACTGCTCAGTTTCTGATAACTGCTGTGTGTGTCTGTGTGTGTGTGTGTGTGTGTGTGTGTGTGTGTGTGTCTGTGTGTGTGTGTGTGTGTGTGTGTGTGTGTGTGTGTTCTAGGTGAGTCTGTGTGAGCGTAGCCGGTCAGAGCTTCAGTCTCTGTTGGACAAACTGAAGACAGCCGTCTCAGGTGAGAGACACACACACACACAGGGACACACACACACACACACACACACAGGGACACACACACACACACACACACACACACACACACACACACACACACACACACACACACACACAGGGACACACACAGAGACACACACATACATACACACACACACACACAGACATCACACACACACAGACACACACACACACACACACACACACACACACACACACATACACACACACACACACACACACACACACACACACACACACACACACAGTGTCAACCAGATATTAGTACAGGTTATACTACACAGACAGTAGTCAACCAGATATTAGTACAGGTTATAGTACACAGACAGAAGTCAAACAGATATTAGTACAGGTTATAGTACACAGACAGTAGTCAACCAGATATTAGTACAGGTTATACTACACAGACAGTAGTCAAACAGATATTAGTACAGGTTATACTACACAGACAGAAGTCAAACAGATATTAGTACAGGTTATAGTACACAGACAGTAGTCAACCAGATATTAGTACAGGTTATACTACACAGACAGTAGTCAACCAGATATTAGTACAGGTTATACTACACAGACAGAAGTCAAACAGATATTAGTACAGGTTATACTACACAGACAGAAGTCAAACAGATATTAGTACAGGTTATACTACACAGACAGAAGTCAAACAGATATTAGTACAGGTTATAGTACACAGACAGTAGTCAACCAGATATTAGTACAGGTTATAGTACACAGACAGAAGTCAACCAGATATTAGTACAGGTTATAGTACACAGACAGTAGTCAACCAGATATTAGTACAGGTTATACTACACAGACAGAAGTCAAACAGATATTAGTACAGGTTATACTACACAGACAGAAGTCAAACAGATATTAGTACAGGTTATAGTACACAGACAGTAGTCAACCAGATATTAGTACAGGTTATAGTACACAGACAGTAGTCAACCAGATATTAGTACAGGTTATACTACACAGACAGTAGTCAACCAGATATTAGTACAGGTTATACTACACAGACAGAAGTCAAACAGATATTAGTACAGGTTATACTACACAGACAGAAGTCAAACAGATATTAGTACAGGTTATAGTACACAGACAGAAGTCAACCAGATATTAGTACAGGTTATACTACACAGACAGTAGTCAACCAGATATTAGTACAGGTTATAGTACACAGACAGTAGTCAACCAGATATTAGTACAGGTTATAGTACACAGACAGTAGTCAACCAGATATTAGTACAGGTTATAGTACACAGACAGTAGTCAACCAGATATTAGTACAGGTTATAGTACACAGACAGTAGTCAACCAGATATTAGTACAGGTTATAGTACACAGATAGTAGTCAACCAGATATTAGTACAGGTTATAGTACACAGACCGCTAAAACAACAGAAAAGCTTTCTCCTTTAGCCATGCAGAGCTACAGGAAGCAGCAAGCTGTTAGCACAGCTACACATCAGATAGTATCCACCTTCAGTTACCACCTAAGAGTACACCTTCAGTATCCACCTTCAGTTACCACCTAAGAGTACACCTTCAGTATCCACCTTCAGTTACCACCTAAGAGTACACCTTGAGGTACCACCTAAGAGTACACCTTCAGTATAAGACGCCATGCAAACATCAGAACACAGCCAAGTTACATAGACCTAACCCATCTTCTAACAGCACTCAGCCATGCAAAGCTGTAGCAGCAGTAATGAAAGGTGGTACTAGGCTACATCACTCGTTAGGTAGGCGTTAATATAGCACTGATTGGTGTTTGTGTTGATGATGTCATCTCCGTAGGTCTGCAGTGGGAGGTGGAGGACGGCGTTCTGTCTCATCCCGTCCTCCAGGAGGAACTCAACAACCCAAAGAATGGAGACTCCGCCCACAAGCACCTCAAGCAGCAGGTAACCACGGTGGGGGGGAGGGTTTAGACCTTTTTGGACACTTTTCTTGACATTTCTGTTGTTTTCTTTGCAATGTTTGTCCCAGCCTGCAGTGTATGTCTCTCAGTCGTGTGTGTGTCGCTTTGTCCAGTCCTCCATCTTAGGTCATCTGGAGTCGCTGGGGCTGCTGGGAAGGGGGCGGTGCTTCGTGGAGTTTGGAGCCGGGCGAGGGAAACTGTCTCACTGGATCCACGAAGCCCTGAAGACCCCAGAGACCCCGGAGACCCGAGAGACCCAGGAGGATCTACAGATTCTGCTGGTGGAGCGCTGCAGCACTCGCTTCAAGGCAGGAAAACCTCCATGCATTACAATTCCAAACCCACCAGACTCCATGTAAATAATCAGGACTTTTATCATCGTAAAACACACTTCATTCAAAGTGGACAGAAACTAAATCAAACTATCAAAAGCCGTCTTGGTTCATCTTTCCACTGTTCCAACAATCACCACTCTGGTTTGGTTGAAATAAACCCTTAATTCACCCATTTACATGTGGAGATATGCTGGCTCTATACACGCTAAAAGTCCTGATTATTTACATGGAGTCGAGATGTGCTGGCTCTATACACGAAAGTCCTGATCATTTGACATGGAGTCTTATGAGATATGCTGGCTCTATACACGCTAAAAGTCCTGATTATTTACATGGAGTCTGGTGGGTTTGGTGATGGGGATTTTGGGCTGTTTCATGTTAAACTAAAAGGATCTTCCTCTTTAACTAAAAGGTCTATCTCTGTAGGGATCCATCCCATAATGTTGTCAGACTCTTAGAATAATAATCTGAGTCTGTCAGTGTGTTCTGAAGTCAATCTGTTGTGTTGCGTTCAGGTGGACGGGAAACATCAGGATGCTGGAGTTGAGTTTGAGAGGCTGCAGGTCGACATTCAACATCTGGATCTGAGTAAGAGACAAACGTGCAGTCAGCCAGTCAGTCAGTCAGCCAGTCAGCCAGTCAGCCAGTCAGTCAGCCAGTCAGTCAGCCAGTCAGTCAGCTAGTCAGTCAGCCAGTCTGAGTCAGCCAGTCAGCCAGTCAGCCAGTCAGTCAGCCAGTCAGTCAGCCAGTCAGTCAGCTAGTCAGTCAGCCAGTCTGAGTCAGCCAGTCAGCCAGTCAGCCAGCCAGTCAGCCAGCCAGTCAGTCAGCCAGTCAGCCAGTCAGCCTCAGTCAGCCTGTGATCAGCCTGTCAGCCTGTGATCAGCCTATGATCAGCCTGTGATCAGTCAGCCAGCCTGTGATCAGCCTGTCAGCCTGTGATCAGCCTGTGATCAGCCTGTGATCAGTCAGCCAGCCTGTGATCAGCCTGTCAGCCTGTGATCAGCCTGTGATCAGATGGTCTAATGTTCTGGTGTTTGCAGGTAAGGTGCCGCTGCTCCAGCAGAAGAAGCTCCCGCTGGTCGGAGTCGGGAAACACCTGTGTGGAGCAGCAACAGGTGAGAGCAGTCCTCCGCTCTGATTGGCCTTTAACACGCATGCTGTTACTTAATGTTACACACACACACAGAGACAGACAGACAGACACACACACACCTGACCTGTGGGGGTGGTGATGGTCCAGTGGATATGACCCATGCCTTTGGTGTGGGTTTGATTCCCACTGTGATACATCAACCAATGTGTCCCTGAGCAAGGCACTTAACCCCTAGTTGCTCCAGAGGCGTGTTACCTCTGACATTTATACCAGCTTAAGTCTCTTAGGATGAAAGCCTCAGCTAAATGACATGTGACGTAACATGTGACGTAACATGTGATGTAACATGTGATGTAACATGTGATGTAACATGTGATGTAACTGGCTCCTCAGCTCTGCTGCAGGATCTCTGCTCTGCTTTTTGGAAACATGAATATTGGTTTTTGGGTTCAGCTCCACCGAGAGTCTCCGTTGTTGAAGTTTGAACTGTCTCTGTGTCTCTGTATCTGTGTCTCTGTCTCTCTGTGTGTCTGTCTCTGTGTGTCTGTCTCTCTGTGTCTGTCTCTGTGTGTTTGTGTCTGTGTCTTTGTGTCTCTGTCTCTGTCTCTGTCTCTCTGTGTCTCTGTGTCTGCTCTCAGATCTGGCTCTACGCTGTCTGATGGAGACTCCTGGACCCAGAGAGCAGATAGAACCGCCCCCCAAACGCCTCAGAACCTCACAACCAGACACTGTGGAGGGCGTGGCGGGTCCAGCTGTGGAGGGCGTGGCGTTGGCGCTGTGCTGCCACCACCGCTGTGAGTGGCGTCACTATGTGGGCCGGAGGTTCTTCCTGCAGCGAGGACTCGGGGCCAGAGAGTTCTCAGCTTTCTGCCGCATGTCCAGCTGGGCCACCTGTGGACTCAGACCGGCCAATCAGGACGCTCCCCCTCAGGATCAGGAGCCCACCAATCAGAGAGGAGAAGAAGACCACGAACCGGCGGAGGAGGCGGACGCTGTGAGCGGGTAAATGTTGACCTCTGACCTCGACACAGGTCTGTCTCCCTCCCTGTCTCTCTCTCTCCCCCTCTCTCTCTGTCTCTCTCTCTCTCTCTCTCTCTCATGGCTTCTTCTATCACGTTTTAACCCTGTAAACAGGTTTTAAAGGCGTGGTTGTTGTTGTTGTTGTTTAGGTTCCTGTCGGCGGCGGAGCGCGAGCACGTGGGCCGTCTCTGTAAACAGCTGATCGACAGCGGCAGACTTGACTTCCTGGAGACACACGGCTTCACCAGCAAACTGACTCGCTACGCCAGCAGTCAGCTGACTCTGGAGAACGTCCTGCTGACTGCTGTCCCACAGGCTCCTCCTCCATCCTGACAGACAGACAGACAGGGAGACAGACAGGCAGCCAGCAGTCAGCTGACTCTGGAGAACGTCCTGCTGACTGCTGTCCCACAGGCTCCTCCTCCATCCTGACAGACAGACAGACAGGGAGACAGACAGGCAGGGAGACAGACAGGCAGACAGGGTGACAGGAAGCAGACTCAACCTGAGTTTGTACAGAAGTGTTTTTATTTGAAGGTAAATTAAATTGTTGAGACGTTAAAGAGTGACCTCATACCGTTTATTACAGACACACGAACGAATGAATGAATCAAGAGTCTCCAGCAGAAGAAATGCAGAGTCACAGATTGTAGTTTGCTGAGTCATCATTTGGTTCTGAAAGGACTACAAACTCCAGACGGACTACAGACTGAGACAGGAAACAGAGACTCAGCCTGACTTTGACCAGAAGGTTTTTATTTGGAGTTGAACATGGTTTTCATTAAAGGGTTTCCACGTCTTCAGGCTGTCTCTGATTGGATGATTGTTCAGGCTGTCTCTGATTGGATGATTTTCACACAGAAATATATAAACAGATGTAATCTACCAAACATGGAATCATACACAGATAGAGAACAGATTTCATCCTCCAGAAACATGAATGTGAATAAATATATGAATTCATATATGAAGCGTCTTTGATGATTATTGTAGTTTGCTGAGTCATCGTTGGGCTCTGAAACAGAAACACATCGTCATGTTCAATAAATATATAAACGGTCAAACGATTCTACATGACTAAATATGTTTTAGTGAAACATCTAACCTGCAGGAGTTATTAATGTTACTATGATATTAACTATTATTCTCACACACACACAGAGACACACACACAGAGACACACAGACTGACTCACTGTTACTATGATGTTATTCATGTTACATGGAGGTCTGGAGTCTGTTCAGCAGGCAGGGAGGCTCTAATGAAAGGTGCATTGTGGGAAATGTAGGATCCAGCGTGTTTGGATTAAAACACAACAACCAATGGCTGGGAGGGGGGGGGGCATCACATTACATCATAATAACTATTGACTAGAACAACCCAATGTTATTCTGCTCAATAAAACATTCATTATTCATTTCACTGTTAGGAAACTAACTGTACATCCAGAAACATGACTACACATTCTAAAGGCTCGCTCTGCCACATAGAAATACAATGGATAGAAAGGCCTTTCCTTTCAAATCAACGTAGCACAATGATCACAGGAGCAGCCATTTGTATGTGTACCGTTGCCATGGTAACGTATGAACTTATATATTAAGTCGCAGAGCTGAGGTTTGGCTGTAACGGACAAACGTCCACGCCGCCGCCGCCGTGAGCTTCTAAAGATACAGGAAGTCATTCATCTTCAATGGAAGCTTCTCTCAGCTGCAAGGAGCAGCAACTCTGTCAGCGTGGCGTTTTGGGCGACCAGAGCATCAATCAGAAAGCTGAAAGTAGGTCAACGTTATGGTAATGAGCTATGACGTTCAGCAGCAACCAATCAGAATACAGACGTCCTTCACGCTGGCTGATCCCAGAGAAACATACGATGTAAACTGTCGTTCCTACCAAACATTAGTTCAGAGAAAAAGGAGGAGGAGCTCATCATGGCCGTTGCTGGGCTCCCTATCATTGATGATATCTGCGTACAGGGACCAGTTAACGTTACCTGCAGGTCACATGGTCTAGGTAGGAGAGACAGCGGGACGTGACGGAGAAAGACCCCGCTTTTCCCTCCCTTTGTAGAATTTCATTTTTTTACTCCAAAGATCGGCGCCCCTAACTAATAATTATAAGGTCAGATTAATTCCTGTCTCTAGTTTGTGATTATTTGGCTAAAAGAGTTCTATTTCTTTCTATCTACCTTGCTGACACAACCACTAAGCTTTATACAAATGATTGCATTATGACGTTACATATATGCAAATGAGCGTATGACGTCATCTAGCGACTTTTAGCGACTTTTGGAGCTGGTGCTAGCAACTTTCATTGGAAAACAGTTAGCACCACTGACCCCGAGTCACAGCTTGATTCATTAGCTCCATGCTATCACCCCGAGTCACAGCTTGATTCATTAGCTCTCATGCTATCACCCCCGAGTCACAGCTTGATTCATTAGCTCCCTGCTATCACCCCGAGTCAAAGCTTGATTCATTAGCTCCCTGCTATCACCCCGAGTCACAGTTTGATTCATTAGCTCTATACTATCACGCCGAGTCACAGCTTGATTCATTAGCTCCCTGCTATCACCCCGAGTCACAGCTTGATTCATTAGCTTCATGCTATCACCCCGAGTCACAGCTTGATTCATTAGCTCCCTGCTATCACCCCGAGTCACAGCTTGATTCATTAGCTCTATGCTATCACCCCGAGTCACAGCTTGATTCATTAGCTCTATGCTATCACCCCGAGTCACAGCTTGACTCATTAGCTTCATGCTATCACCCCGAGTCACAGCTTGATTCATTAGCTCTATGCTATCACCCCCGAGTCACAGCTCGATTCATTAGCATCATGCTATCACCCCGAGTGACAGCTTGATTCATTAGCTTCCTGCTATCACCCCGATACATAGCTTGATTCATTAGCTCTCTGCTATCACCCCGATACATAGCTTGATTCATTAGCTCTATGCTATCACCCCGATACACAGCTTGATTCATTAGCTCGCTGCTATCACCCCGAGTCACAGCTTGATTCATTAGCTTCATGCTATCACCCCGAGTCACAGCTCGATTCATTAGCATCTATGCTATCACCCCGAGTGACAGCTTGATTCATTAGCTCCATGCTATCACCCCTGAGTCACAGCTTGATTCATTAGCATCATGCTATCACTCCGAGTCACAGCTTGATTAGCTCTATGCTATCACTCCGAGTCGCAGCTTGATTCATTAGCTCTATGCTATCACCCCGAGTGACAGCTTGATTCATTAGCTCCATGCTATCACCCCGAGTCACAGCTTGATTCATTAGCTCCATGCTATCACCCCGAGTCACAGCTTGATTCATTAGCTTTATGCTATCACCCCCGAGTCACAGCTTGATTCATTAGCATCATGCTATCACTCCGAGTCACAGCTTGATTAGCTCTATGCTATCACTCCGAGTCACAGCTTGATTCATTAGCTCTATGCTATCACCCTGAGTCACAGCTTGATTCATTAGCTCTATGCTATCACCCCGATACACAGCTTGATTCATTAGCTCTATGTTATCACCCCGAGTCACAGCTTGATTCATTAGCTCTATGCTATCACCCCGAGTCACAGCTTGATTCATTAGCTCTATGCTATCACCCCGAGTCACAGCTTGATTCATTAGCTTCATGCTATTACCCCGAGTCACAGCTTGATTCCTTAGCTCCCTGCTATCACCCCGAGTCACAGCTTGATTCATTAGCTCCCTGCTATCACCCCGAGTCACAGCTTGATTCATTAGCTTCATGCTATCACCCCCGAGTCACAGCTTGATTCATTAGCTTCATGCTATCACCCCGAGTCACAGCTTGATTCATTAGTGTCATGCTATCACTCCGAGTCACAGCTTGATTCATTAGCTCTATGCTATCACCCCGAGTCACAGCTTGATTCATTAGCTTCATGCTATCACCCCCGAGTCACAGCTTGATTCATTAGCTCCATGCTATCACCCCGAGTCACAGCTTGATTCATTAGCTCTATGCTATCACCCCGAGTCACAGCTTGATTCATTAGCTCCATGCTATCACGCCCGAGTCACAGCTTGATTCATTAGCTTCATGCTATCACCCCAAGTCACAGCTTGATTCATTAGCGTCATGCTATCACTCCGAGTCACAGCTTGATTCATTAGGTCTATGCTATAACCCCGAGTCTTAGCTTGACTCATTAGCTCCATGCTATCACCCCGAGTCACAGCTTGATTCATTAGCTTCATGCTATTACCCCCGAGTCACAGCTTGATTCATTAGCTTCCTGCTATCACCCCGATACATAGCTTGATTCATTAGCTTCCTGCTATCACCCCGATACACAGCTTGATTCATTAGCTCGCTGCTATAACCCCGAGTCTTAGCTTGACTCATTAGCTTCATGCTATCACCCCCGAGTCACAGCTTGATTCATTAGCTCTATGCTATCACCCCGAGTCACAGCTTGATTCATTAGCTCCCT
This sequence comes from Sander vitreus, assembly GCF_031162955.1. Lineage (NCBI taxonomy): Eukaryota > Metazoa > Chordata > Actinopteri > Perciformes > Percidae > Sander > Sander vitreus. Next base: position 26,819,609 of record NC_135857.1, on the reverse strand, counting down.
ACTATGGCCCCGAGTCACAGCTTGATTCATTAGCTCCATGCTATCACCCTGAGTCACAGCTTGATTCATTAGCTCCCTGCTATCACCCCAAGTCACAGCTTGATTCATTAGCTCTATGCTATCACCCTGAGTCACAGCTTGATTAGCTCTATGCTATCACCCCGAGTCACAGCTTGATTCATTAGCTCCATGCTATCACCCTGAGTCACAGCTTGATTCATTAGCTCCCTACTATGGCCCCGAGTCACAGCTTGATTCATTAGCTCCATGCTATCACCCTGAGTCACAGCTTGATTCAGCTTGTTTTCTGTGACCATGTGGCGAGGGGCTAACGTTAAGGTGGAGTTTGCAAGCTAACGTTAGCAACTAACACCGGCTGGCTGGTTCCGCTTACAGAGAATGAGCAGAACAGTCGCTATAGCATATGTATGTATATATATATATATATATATATATATATATATATATATATATATATATATATATATACAGCAAGAGTATTTTCTATATTTTTGGATGATGATGTTGATGATGATGATGATTCATGATGATGATGGTTAATGTTGAGTTAGGGTTCCATCAGCTGTTACAGCGTTAATATTATCATTAATATTATTATTATTATTATTATTATTATTATTATTAATAATAATAATAATAATAATAATAATAATAATAATAATAATAGAGGGTCAGTGTTGGTACCAGCTGTTGGCCCGGTGCACGTTGAGGACAGCGTAGGCTCTCTTCCTCGCCTCCTGGATGTACATCTGCATGAACTCTCGTCCAAACATTTCTCTGTCCTCTTCCTCCTCTTCCTCCTCTTCCTCCCCGGGGCTCTTC
>NC_135857.1:26803766-26808766 GCF_031162955.1 Sander vitreus | reverse complement strand
ACACGTCCCAAACACGTCCAAATAATGTCCCAAACACGTCCCAACCGCGTCCCCAACACCTCCCAAACGCGTCCCAACAGGTCCCAACACGTCCAAAACGCCCCAAACACGTCCCAAAAACGTCCCAACCGCGTCCCCAACGCCTCCCAACCGCGTCCCAACACGTCCAAAAATGTCCCAAAAATGTCCCAAAATGCCCAAACACGTCCCAAACACGTCCAAAAAACGTCCCAAAACACGTCCCAAAAACGTCCAAACACCTCCCAAACACGTCCCAACCGCGTCCCCAACACGTCCCAAACACGTCCCCAACCGCGTCCCCCAACACGTCCCCAAAACGCCCCCAAACACGTCCCCCAAACACGTCCCCAAAAACGTCCCCAACACGTCCCAAAGCGCCCCAACACATCCCAAACACGCCCCAAACACGTCCCCAAACACGTCCCCAAAAACACGTCCCAAACACGCCCCAAAACGTCCCCCAACACGTCCCAAAACGCCCCAAACACGTCCCAAAACATGCCCCAAACACGTCCAAAAATGTCCCAAAAACGCCCAAACACGTCCCATACACGTCCCAAAACGCCCCAAACAAGTCCCAAACACATCCCAAACACGTCCCAAACACGTCCAAAACACGTCCAAAACACCCCAAACACGTCCAAAACACGCCCCAAACACGTCCCAAAACACGTCCGAAACACATCCCAAAACGTCCCCAACACGTCCCCAACACGTCCAAAACGCCCCAAACACGTCCAAAACACGCCCCAAACACGTCCAAAAATGTCCCAAAACGCCCAAACACGTCCCATACACGCCCCAAACACGTCCCAAAAACGTCCCAAACATGTCCCAAAAACGTCCCAACCGCGTCCCCAACACCTCCCAAACGCGTCCCCAACACATCCCAAACACGTCCAACCGCGTCCCCAACACCTCCCAACCGCGTCCCAAACACATCCCAAAACATGTCCGAAACACGTCCCAAACCCGTCCCGAAACACGTCCCATGACGCCCCAAAACGTCCCCAACATGTCCAAAACGCCCCAAACACGTCCAAAACACGCCCCAAACACGTCCAAAAATGTCCCAAAAACGCCCAAACACGTCCCATACACGTCCCAAAACACATCCGAACACGTCTCCAACACACGTCCCAAACGCCCCCAACACCTCCCAGACGCGTCCCAACCGCGTCCAACACGTCCCAAAACGTCCAAAAATGTCCAAAAATGTCCCAAAAAATGTCTCCAACACACGTCCCAAACGCCCCCAACACGTCCAAAACACGCCCCAAACACGTCCAAAAATGTCCCAAAACGCCCAAACACGTCCCATTCACATCCAAAAATGTCCCAAAAACGTCCCAAAATGCCCAAACATGTCCCAACCACGTCCCAAAAGCATCGACCATGTCAGAGAAAAACCTATGAAAACAGCATTGAAAGCTCTAAAAAAAGATAAACAAAAATGTCGACAAAAAGTGGAAAAGACGTAATAAAAAGTCAAACTTGTGTAATTTCAGTTTGTTAAATGAAAGCAGGATGAACATATTTGGTAGTTGCCGTAGAAACAGCGTTTGAATCAGACAGAAACATGAAACTGATTTCTGACACTTCTACTTTATTTCATACACGTAACTTTATAACTAATCATTTCAGATCCACCCAAAAATACAAAAACCCAAATGTTCTTTTATACACCTTTACATTTAGTCTGTCGCTACGGAAACACAACGCAGGACAAGTTCTGGACCAGTGTGATCGGTTCTGTAACAGAAACTCAGTTTGTAACAGTCTGCAGCTGGAACCAGAGTCCCCAAAAACACACAGTGGTATTATTTACAACTTCCTGATGTCGCTCAGATGTCACAGAGGACAGACGGACACGTTACACAGCAGGGACCAGGAAGACCAGCCGGTTCTGATACAAGATCTCTCTCGTTTATTTTGGGGATGCACCCAATCCAGGATTGGGCTTCTGATTGGGCTGAATATTGGGCTTTTTGACGGGATTACAGGAAGGTGTTTACGTAGGTGGAGCTTCAATGCAGCAGGCTGAGAGGAAGTGGAAATGGAACTGGTGAGCAGAAAAAGGGTTGTTTGGCAGCACTTTCAGTCAAAAGAAGGCCATTCAAGTCCAGCTACATGTTCAATCTGCAATGCTGATTAGTCTGGTGGTGGCGAGGACCCTAAACAATACACAACATCACCGCTGTTACAACATCTGGTATGAAACATCTGGAAGAATACGAGCTGAGCATGAAGGAATCTACAGACAGCAGCCAGAATGCAGCAACTTCAGGTACGGCAAAGGAAGGACAGTCACTGTTTACTTCATTAATGTGTTGACTGTGTTCATGGACTGAGGACGGGACGAGGACTCAGCAGAACCTCAACCAGGGGGTTCAGGACTCAGCAGAACCTCAACCAGGGGGTTCAGGACTCAGCAGAACCTCAACCAGGGGGTTCAGGACTCAGCAGAACCTCAACCAGGGGGTTCAGGACTCAGCAGAACCTCAACCAGGGGGTTCAGGACTCAGCAGAACCCCAACAATCTGGATTCGGTGCATCCCTGGTTATGGTCTCTTTTCTGACTTGCTTTTGTCATTCTGTCTGTTTTTTTGTTGTCTGCCAGCTGTCTGCCAGCTGTCTGCCAGTTGTGTGTCAGTTGTGTGTCAGTTGTGTGTCTGCCAGCTGTCTGCCAGCTGTCTGTCAGTTGTGTGTCAGTTGTGTGTCTGCCAGCTGTCTGTCAGTTGTGTGTCTGCCAGCTGTCTGCCAGCTGTCTGTCAGCTGTGTGTCAGTTGTGTGTCTGCCAGCTGTCTGCCAGCTGACTGTCAGCTGTGTGTCAGTTGTGTGTCTGCCAGCTGTCTGTCAGCTGTCTGTCAGCTGTGTGTCTGCCAGCTGTCTGTCAGTTGTGTGTCTGCCAGCTGTCTGTCTGTCTTGTTTTCAGGAAAAGAAAGAATGAGAGAAACCAAAGAACCCAGAAACAAGCCCAGAAGTCCCAGCAGGCGCCGTGGTTTTGTTCTGACGGACTCTGTTTTTGTAGTTTTCTTTGTGGATATTTGTGCTTCTATGGTTACAGCTAGTAGTCTACGGAGAGACAGTCCAGTTAGGTCAGAGATTAGTGTCTGTGTTTCAGTAGTGAAAATAGAGAAGTGATGTCACATATGATCAGGAGTCTGCTCCACTTCCTGTCCGCCCCGCGCCTCCGTCACATACTTCAACTGATCATCACAGATACAAACATTATTTATGATCAATACACTCAAACATTCAAAATGAAACTCTGCAGTTTGAACTGAAAAACACCAAACCAAAGGTCAGACTTTAACCAAACCAAGTGTCTGTGTGAGAGTATGGGTGTGAGGTTGGTTGTCATGGAAACATGATTGATAGGCTGGCCCCTCCTCCTCATCACAGCGCCTTGCTCAAAGGCAACAAGGAAACGATGGCGAGTGAAAGTGAACACAAAGGCCTCGGAGAGAGAGAGGGGAAGAGAGAGAGACAGACAGGGAGAGGTAGAGAGAGAGAGACAGACAGGGAGAGGTAGAGAGAGAGAGACAGACAGGGAGAGGTAGAGAGAGAGAGAGAGAGAGGGGAGGAGAGAGAGAGAGACAGGGAGAGAGGAGAGGAGAGAGAGACAGAGAGAGGAGGAGAGAGACAGAGGGAGAGGGAGGAGAGAGACAGAGAGAGGAGGAGAGAGACAGAGGGAGAGGAGGAGAGAGACAGAGGAGAGGAGGAGAGAGACAGAGAGAGAGGAGGAGAGACAGAGGGAGGAGAGACAGAGAAAGACAGAGAGAGGGGGAGAGACAGAGAGAGAGAGGGGAGGAGAGAGAGAGAGACAGGGAGAGGTAGAGAGAGGAGGAGAGACAGAGAGAGAGACAGAGAGAGAGAGAGAGAGGGGAGGAGAGAAAGGGGCAGGGGCTTCAGACAGAGACGAAGGCAGAGAGAGGAGGAGAGAGGAGGAGTGAAGGTCAGCGTGGCGTCTCCGTCCGCCCCGGGGCTGATGGGTAAAGTTTATTTGAGGTCCAGCAGCATGCTGGCCGGGTTCTCCAGGTATTCCCTCCACAGGTTGGAGAAGCGACACATGGTGGCCCCGTCGATGATGCGATGATCTGCCGACCAGCTGACCTTCATGATGTGAGCCGGAACCACGGAACCGCTGGCATCAAACCGAGGGAGAACCTGCAGAACAAACATTCATGTGTTCATACTGAGGGAGAACATTTATATGTTCATACTGAGAGAGAACCTGGAGAACATTTATATGTTCATACTGAGAGAGAACCTGGAGAACATTTATATGTTCATACTGAGAGAGAACCTGGAGAACATTTATATGTTCATACTGAGAGAGAACCTGCAGAACATTTATATGTTCATACTGAGAGAGAACCAGCAGAACATTTATCTGTTCATACTAAGGAGAACATTTATATGTTCATACTGAGAGAGAACCTGGAGAACATTTATATGTTCATACTGAGAGAGAACCTGGAGAACATTTATATGTTCATACTAAGGGAGAACCTGGAGAACATTTATATGTTCATACTGAGAGAGAACCTGGAGAACATTTATATGTTCATACTGAGAGAACATTTATATGTTCATACTGAGAGAACCTGCAGAACATTTATATGTTCATACTGAGAGAACATTTATATGTTCATACTGAGGGAGAACATTTATATGTTCATACTGAGAGAGAACCTGGAGAACATTTATATGTTCATACTGAGAGAGAACCTGCAGAACAGACTGAGAGAGAACCTGGAGAACATTTATATGTTCATACTGAGAGAGAACCTGGAGAACATTTATATGTTGATATTGAGAGAGAACCTGGAGAACATTTATATGTTCATACTGAGAGAGAACCTGGAGAACATGTATATGTTCATACTGAGGGAGAACCTGGAGAACATTTATATGTTCATACTGAGAGAGAACATTTATATGTTCATACTGAGAGAGAACATTTATATGTTCAT
>NC_135857.1:26793766-26798766 GCF_031162955.1 Sander vitreus | reverse complement strand
ATTGAGGACTAAGGATGTCAACAGAGGGCCAAATGCGTAGCCTGTCAGCTAAAATGTAAGGTAATATATCCAAAATATTTTGATTTGGATACAGTATTTTATAGCAGGACCCAACTGTGGCTTTTACATAAGATATTTTCAGTGTTGAAAATGTTTACCAATAAAAAATCATGTACCTTGCATGACATTTCCTATTCAGTGTTTAAAAGCCTGTTTCTATTTTCCAGCCATCGGTGCCACTGCCTCATATCACTACGTGGCAGTAAAGTCAAAGGGAAAATCTGGCACCATCCAGCAGCTGAAGGTCATGATGCTGAGAGGGGAGTCATTGGTTTCTGTTGAAATAATATGACAGACGTTCACCCAATAACAGAAGATCTTCTAAATCTAACCTCCCGTCAGCGCTGGGACCTTTTCCTCTTCCTCCTGCTTCAATGCTGTGTGTCATGTTTGATTCTGTTTATTGTACGTAATGTTGTTCATGTTGTTCCTTGATGCTGAGCACTTTGGATACCTGCTGGTCGCTGTAAAGCAAGGATGCCCAATGTGGGGCCCGCGGGCCGAGTTTGGCCCATGCTCTCTTTGTTTTGGCCCGCCATAGGAATTAGAGGATGGATACCGGAGTCGAGCCTGTCGGGACCTGACGGTACGGGTTGGGACAGATATTTAGAAATGATGTTGGGGTTCTGGTCGGGCTCGGTCCCATCAGCGTGATAAGGCACTGAACATTTTAAATGTAAAACAGCTGATAATGTAGGTGTGTGTGTGTGTGTTAACGTGAGCTTGTCCCCCGTGTGATCTGATGACCTCATCTGGTGACATTTCTGAAGGTCTTCCTCCAGCTGCTTCAGAAAAGCCTTCACACAAACACACCTCCATGTGTCGTTAGTCTGAGAACAACATGAAAGGTTAGCTGACGGGCTCGATGACCACTCTAATAGGAATGGACATGCTCAAGCTTATTCTGCTCTTATTTTGAAAGTGCTGTAAAACCCTAACCGTAATGACTATGAAACGTACATTTAGTGCAGCTAAAAACAGCTTAATTAGGATGAGCGTGAGGATGAGCGTGAGGGTGAGGATGAGCGTGAGGATGAGCGTGAGGATGAGGATGAGCGTGAGGATGAGCGCGAGCGTGAGGATGAGCGTGAGGATGAGCGTGAGGGTGAGGAGGAGCGTGAGGATGAGCGTGAGCGTGAGGATGAGCGTGAGGATGAGCGTGAGGATGAGCGTGAGGATGAGCGTGAGGGTGAGGATGAGCGTGAGGATGAGCGTGATGAGGATGAGCGTGAGGGTGAGCGTGAGGGTGAGGATGAGCGTGGGGATGAGCGTGAGGATGAGCGTGAGGATGAGCGCGAGGGATGAGGGTGAGGATGAGCGTGGGGATAAGCGTGGGGATGAGCGTGGGGATGAGCGTGGGGATGAGCGTGGGGATGAGCGTGAGGATGAGGATGAGCGTGAGGATGAGCGTGAGGATGAGGATGAGTGTGAGGATGAGCGTGAGGATGAGGATGAGCGTGGGGATGAGCGTGAGGATGAGCGTGAGGATGAGCGTGAGGATGAGCGTGAGGATGAGGATGAGTGTGCGTAGCAACCTTGATGAAGAAGGGCATGTAGCTGAGTCTGACCCCCCGAGCCTCAGCGATGGAGCGGAGCTCAGATCTCAGAGACACCAGGCGGCTCAGGTCCACCTCGTCACAGTAACCAAAGTGAGGAATCTTCAGAGCAGCAGTCATCGTCCGCACCATCGCTTTGTGGAAACCTGCAGAACACACACACGCACACACGCACACACACACACACACACACACACGCACACACACACACGCACACACACACACACACCTTGTTTACAGCAATACTCTCGCGGGTGAAAACGACTAAATATTTGATCAGATGTGCCTTTCGTTTAGACGGCGACGGCGTTTTTTGGGGCTTAAAGACGTAAAAACGTGAAACCAGCCTCCAGAGAGGGACTCTTAAAAACACTCCACTGTGTTCTCGTCTGAAGGGGAAAACACACTCTGTCTCTGTGTGCGTGTGTGTGTCTCTGTGTGTGTGCTGTCTCGTGTGTGTGTCTGTCTCGTGTGTGTCTCTGTGTGTGTGTGTCTGTCTCTGTGTGTGTCTCTGTGTGTGTGTGTCTGTCTCTGTGTGTGTGTGTGTGTGTGTGTCTCTGTGTGTGTGTGTCTCTGTGTGTGTGTGTCTCTGTGTGTGTGTGTGTGTGTCTCGTGTGTGTGTGTGTGTGTCTGTGTGTGTCTCTGTGTGTGTGTCTGTGTCTGTGTGTGTCTCTGTGTGTGTGTGTGTCTGTCTCGTGTGTGTGTGTGTCTGTCTCTGTGTGTCTGTCTCTGTGTGCGTGTGTGTGTCTCTGTGTGTGCGTGTGTGTGTCTCTGTGTGTGCGTGTGTGTGTCTCTGTGTGCGTGAACGCAGAATAAAGAGTGAGAACCCAACGCCACTTTTGCGCTTTCTCTTCAGATCGTTTCCGTCTAAACATAGCCTCATTTGAAAGTATACACATTTGACTGTGTTTTTTTTATATATATATATATATATATATATATATATATATATATATATATATATATATATATATATATATATATATATATATATATATATATATATATATATATATATAGCTAGCCTATACTACAGTATGTTTGGGATTAATAAAGGTCATCCAACTGTCTGACCTGCAGATACCTTCTTCTACGTAGGACGTAAAGCTGAGCAGGAACACTGTACAATTTAAATTAAAAAACTAAGCATGAGGATAGAGTTCAAAACAGGCTTTTTATTTTCACTTTTCTCAGTGTTTTTGTCGCTTTTTGTCGACGTTTTTGTTGCCTTCAAGAAACCTGTGAGCCCAAACTTCAGACTTCCCAACTACATGTAGCTCCATGCTAACACAGGGGAACGCTGTAGAACTAAACTCACAGATCAGTTTTTCTGATTGGGCTGAATATTGGGCTTTTTGACGGGGTTGGGTTTCTGCTGAACCCTACGCTGTCACTCCGCGCTACGCTGGTCGCCGTGATGACGGCGCCGTTGATTACAGGAAGGTGTTTACGTAGGTGGAGCTTCAATGCAGCAGGCTGAGAGGAAGTGGAAATGGAACTGGTGAGCAGAAAAAGTGTTGTTTGGCAGTACTTTCAGTCAAAAGAAGGCCATTCAAGTCCAGCTACATGTTCAATCTGCAATGCTGATTAGTCTGGTGGTGGCGAGGACCCTAAACAATACACAACATCACCGCTGTTACAACATCTGGTATGAAACATCTGGAAGAATACGAGCTGAGCATGAAGGAATCTACAGACAGCAGCCAGAATGCAGCAACTTCAGGTACGGCAAAGGAAGGACAGTCACTGTTTACTTCATTAATGTGTTGACTGTGTTCATGGACTGAGGACGGGACGAGGACTCAGCAGAACCTCAACCAGGGGGTTCAGGACTCAGCAGAACCTCAACCAGGGGGTTCAGGATTCAGCAGAACCCCAAAAATCTGGATTCAGTGCATCCCTGGTTGTTAATAAAACCTGTCCATCCTGTTTTTTATTTCTTGATCAGGTTGCTCAGCTCAAATCGGCCGTGTTGGTGTTTTACTGCAGCGTACCTTTGAGCGGCTCGGTGACGTCCTTCCCGGTGAAGACGGGTCTGGGTGTGGCGGGCGGAGGTTTGGCGGCGGCCGCGGTGCTAGCGGGCTGGGCGGCGGTGGCCGGAGGCGGAGTCTGGATCTCCTGGAACAGAGTCGGAGGGATGATGGCGCCCGTCTGCTTCGCCAGGAAGTTCAGGATGTCTTCCTTCAGGATGCGTCCGTCTCTCCCCGTCCCCACAACCTCGCTGAGTTTAATCTGAGGGGCAGAGGAAACGTTATAATCCTCAGGTAGACACACAAAGTGTCCTGTCTTTTCACCACAGTGTGCCAGCATGGACACAGCTCCCTGTGAGACTAATGAGAGCCGCTGTGTTTGGGTTAAAGCAGTGAGATTAACACAGACGCTGTATTATCTTTGGTTAGAAGATGGGCTGAGTACTTTTTAGGCACCGACCGAATTGTCTCTTTAGCATCGAGTATTGAAAAATGCCTCGTCATTCAATAGTTCAATCCCTAAGGAGTAAATCTCATCAGTGTCAGAGAGCCCGTTTGCCTCATATACAGCTCACTTCTTACGTCAGCTTCAAATCAGAAATGTTTGCATATTGGCTCCACAGTTTTCGTTTCCTTTGAGACTAGACGGAGACTCACATTGTTCTCGATGGCGAGGCGTCTGACGGCGGGCGTGGCCTGCGTCTTCAGACCTTTGATCTCCTGGTGGGTGTGTTCTTCTCGAGCCATGGCAGGCGTCTCCACCACGTCCTCCTCCGGGATCACCGCTGACCAACACCACCACAACACATTAGACAACAAGCAGAGACAACAGTCTTCACCTGCAGACACTCACAGATTACACATTCAACAACAAGCAGAGACCCTGAAGCTGTGGCGGCTCTAGACCTGCCCAGCTGGGGCCAAATACGTTTAGGGTACCAAATATAAATCCATCATTATCGGTTTCATGCATCACCGTGAGACCATGAACAGGGCAAGTGTCAGTGGTTAGGTCACATGTCTGAAAACAGAGCAGGACAGTCGCTTCCAGGTGATCCAGGTCTCACCTCACCTGAGACAGGTGAGGTGAGACAGGTGAGGATCACCCGAGACAGGTGAGGTGAGACAGGTGAGGATCACGTTGCCGGTAGCCACCGTTAAAAAAAGGGTTGGTAGTGAGCGTGAAATAAAATGGTAGTGACACAGTCAGCCAGACTGACCGGATCAGGTGTGTAGTCCTAACTTTAGACAGATCTACCTGTCTCAGGTGTGTGTAGTCCTAACTTTAGACAGAGCTACCTGTCTCAGGTGTGTGTAGTCCTAACTTTAGACAGATCTACCTGTCTCAGGTGTGTGTAGTCCTAACTTTAGACAGATCTACCTGTCTCAGGTGTGTAGTCCTAACTTTAGACAG
>NC_135857.1:26781266-26783766 GCF_031162955.1 Sander vitreus | reverse complement strand
CAGACAGACATACAGACAGACACACACACACACACACACACACACACACACAGACACACACACACACACACACAGACACACAGACACACACACACACACACACACACAGACACACACACACACAGACAGACACACAGACATACACACAGACACACACACACACAGACAGACACACAGACATACACACACACACACACACACAGACAGACACACAGACACACACACACACACACACACACACACACACAGACACACACACACACACACAGACAGACACACAGACACACACACACACACACACATACAGACACACAGACAGACACACAGACACACACACACACACACACACACACACACACACAGAGACACACAGACAGACACACAGACACACACACACACACACACACACACACACACACACACACACACACACACACACAGACACACAGACACACACACACACACAGACACACAGACACACACACACACACACACACACACACACACACACACACACACACACACACACACACACACACACACACACACACACACACACACACACACACACACACACACACACACACATACAGACACACACACACACACACAGACACAGACACACATACTCACACACACACACACACACACAGCACTACTGAATTACTACTACTAAAGAACAGGAATTGTTGGGTCCTTGTATGTCATAGTATGTAATATTCTGTAAATGATAGAGTGTGGTCTAGACCTCCTCTATCTGTAAAGTGTCCTGAGATAACTGTTGTTATGATTTGATACTAGAAATAAAACTGAATTGAATTAATTTGGGTTTGGACCAAATGAGGTATGAGTGTAAAGTCTGATCTCTGAATAATGTGTGAAGACACGTCAGCCTCTGTGGTTTAGGAGTTGTGTAAACTTTCCTCTGATGATGAGATTAAGAAGTCATGTTTGTTAAAAACAGGAAAAGAGAAGCTGCTGATGAGGGTTGTCATGGCGATCTGACGGCCACATCCTGCGTGGAGGTATCAGCCTTTCCACTACAACAGAGACACACACACACAGACACATACTCACAGACACACACACACACACACACACAGAGACACACACACACACACACACAGACACACACACACACACACACACACACACACACACACACACAGAGACACACTCACACACACACACACACAGAGACACATACTCACAGACACACACACACACACACACAGACACACACAGACACACATACTCACAGACACACACACACACACTCACAGACACACACAGACAGACACACACACACACACACACACAGACAGACACACACACACACACACACAGACACACACACACACACACAGACACATACTACAGACACACACACACACACACACAGAGACACACACACACACACACACACACACACAGAGACACATACACACACACACACACACACACAGACACATACACACAGACACACACACACACACACACACACACACACAGAGACACTCACACACACACACACACACAGAGACACACACAGACACACACACACACACACACAGACACACACACATACTACAGACACACACACACTCAGACACTCACACAGACAGACACACACACACACACACAGACACACACACACACTACACACACACACACACACAGACACACACATACACACACAGACACACACACACACACACAGCACACACACACACACACACACACACACACACACACACACACACACACACACACACACACACAGACACACACACACACACACACACACACACACACACAGACACATACACACACACACACACACACAGACACATACACACAGACACATACACACACACACACAGAGACACACTCACAGACACACACACACACAGACATACACGACACACACACACACACACACACACAGACACACACAGAGACACATACTCACAGACACACACACACACACTGACAGACACACACAGACAGACACACACACATACAGACACACACAGACTCACACACAGACACACACACACACACAGGCACACACACGCACGCACACACACACACACAGGCACACACACACACACACACACACTCACAGACACACACAAACACTCACACACACAGTCATAGACCCGCCCCCCCCCCTTCTCCTCTCTAAATAATGTGTGAAAACACGTCAGCCTCTGTGGTTTTAGAGTCAGGAGTTAGGACATTTATTTCTGGATAGAGAGCTGATGCTGCAAAGTTTCCTCTGATGCTGAGATAAAGAAGTCATGTTTGATAACAGATAAAGAGCAGCTGCTGATGAGGGTTAGAGGTGTACAGCGTATATGAGCTGAGTGGTGTCAGTGTTTGTCGACCTCGGAGCAGAATGGCTGCAGTCACAGAGATCTCCTTCCTGCTGTTTGCTCTCATCAACAACATCCATGCAGAAGAACAGATCATCATCCAAAAGGAAAGAGACTCTTAC
>NC_135857.1:26763766-26771266 GCF_031162955.1 Sander vitreus | reverse complement strand
CAGTTTCCTGTTTCCTGTCTTCTCCGTAGTAACCAGTGTGCGACTGTCAGTTCAGTCCCCGTACTCCCAGACTACTCAATCTGTCAGAAACCTGAGAGCTGTCTGTTCATCTCACTGTTATTATCAATATTCTGACATTTATTCTGAAAATAGTCTGACTTTTATTTTGTTTTCTGAAAATATTCTGACTTTTATTTTGTTTTCTGAAAATATTCTGACTTTTATTCTGAAAATATTCTGACTTTTATTTTGTTTTCTGAAAATATTCTGACTTTTATTTTGTTTTCTGAAAATATTCCGACTTTTATTTTGTTTTCTGAAAATATTCTGACTTTTATTCTGAAAATATTCTGACTTTTATTCTGAAAATATTCCGACTTTTATTCTGAAAATATTCTAACTTTTATTCTGTTTTCTGAAAATATTCTGACTTTTATTCTGAAAATATTTTTAAAATAAATCCGAAAATATTTTTAATTTTTTTTTAATACACCCCGACTCACTTGATTTGTATTTCAAGCGTTACTACCCTAAAATATTTAACTTTTTCCTAAAATTATTCAGTTTTTATTTTTAACAAATTTTTGACTTTTATTTTGAAAATATTGGACTTTATTCTGAAAATTTTTTGGGACTTTTGTTCCGTGTGTGTTTCAGGGTTTACTACCCTAAAATATTATACTTTTTCCTACAGATTTAGACTTTTATTTTGAAAATGTTGGACTTTTTCCCGTGTGTGTTTCAGGGGTTACTACCCTAAAGGCGGGGGGGAGGTGATGGTGACGGTGAACCCGGTCAAAGAGCTGCAGCCCGTCATCATGACGGAGAGAGGAAACATCACCAAGATCTACGGCCGCGCCTTCGTCGCAGGTGTCCTGCCTTACAAGGTACCACAGACAGGAAGTGATGTCATAACTTTCTGAAAATGTACTGAGATTTGATGTTCAGTGAAAAATTATGAACATGAAACAGCTCTGAAATCCCCATCACCAAACCCACCAGACTCCATGTAAATAATCAGGACTTTTAGCGTGTATAGAGCCACCATATGTCCACATGTAAATGGGTGAATTAAGGGATTGAATGAAGTGTGTTTTACGATGCTAAAAGTCCTGATTATTTACATGGAGTCTGGTGGAGATATGCTGGCTCTATACACGCTAAAAGTCCTGATTATTTACATGGAGTCTGGTGGAAATATGCTTCCTCTATACACGCTAAAAGTCCTGATTATTTACATGGAGTCTGGTGGAAATATGCTTCCTCTATACACGCTAAAAGTCCTGATTATTTACATGGAGTCTGGTGGGTTTGGTGATGGGGATTTCGGGGCTGTTTCATGTTAAACTAAAAGGATCTTACTCTTTAACTAAAAGGTCTATCTCTGTAGGGATCCATCCCATAATGTTGTCAGAAACTAAGTGTGTGTGTGTGTGTCTGTCTCTCTCTGTGTGTGTAGTTGGCTAAAGACATGTCTGCTGCTGCTGTTCGAGTCATTAGGAAGGAAATCAAAGAGCTGTACATCAACATCTCTAACCTGCAGGAGAAAGAAAACGCCTGCGGGAGCGGCAACGGCATCATGTAAGCCCCGCCCCCCTGCTGACATCACTGCTGCGTTAACAGTCAACGAGAAAGATGGGAAATAACAACATGCTCAAATACACACATTTATAAAAATAAATAGAAGAGAACATTTTATTCTCTCCCTAGCTCGCATAAAATCAAAGCACCCGGATATCTGTGCACCTTTGTGCGTGCGGCTTCCCATTGGTTGTGAATGCGGCTTCCCATTGGTTGTGAATGCGGCGGGTGTGTGGTCAGCTGCATCTCTCTGATTGGTCCTCTCTGTGTTTCAGAATCATCGCTGAGTCGTCAACAGGTTGTGTGTTTGCAGGTTCAGCTCTGGGGAAGAAAGGTCAGTTCAACCCTTAAATGTCTCCGTTTTTACATGGAGTCTGGTCTACAGGGATCTTAAACATGTCCATGTTCAGGGACACGTTTTCACTCACACATGCACAGAGTTTCAAACTGGTGATTGACAGCACAGGCAGCCAATCAGAGTGCTTCCTTCAGACTCTGAACACGTCACGCTGTCTTGGTCACAAGCAGAACTGTGTCACCACAACATGACGACGACTTTGGAAAGCGGAGAACATCAGGACAGTTTTGCTGCTGCCTGTCTGTCTGTTTGTTTCACCTGTCTCTCTGTTTCACCTGTCTGTCTGTTTCACCTGTCTGTCTCTCTCTCAGGTGTGTATGCAGATAAAATCGGTATAGAAGCTGCTGAGATGTTGCTGAGAAACATCCGACACAACGGCTGTGTAGACGAGTTCCTGCAGGACCAGGTGAGACCTGGACCACACAGACACACAGACACACACACACACAGACACACACACACACACACACACACACAGACACACACACAGAGACACACACACACACACACACAGACTTCATAACCTCTCAGATACACACACACACACACACACACACACACAGAGCACACACACACACACACACAGACTTCATAACCTCTCAGATACACACACACACACACACACACACAGACTTCATAACCTCACAGATACACACAGACTTCATAACCTCACAGATACACACAGACTTCATAACCTCACAGATACACACACACACACACACACACACAGATACACACACACTACACACACACACACACACAGAGACACACACACACACACACACACAGAGACACACACACACACACACAGACACACACACACACAGACACACACAGACTTCATAACCTCTCAGATACACACACACACACACACACTTCATAACCTCACAGATACACACAGACTTCATAACCTCACAGATACACACAGACTTCATAACCTCACAGATACACACAGACTTCATAACCTCACAGATACACACAGACTTCATAACCTCACAGATACACACAGACTTCATAACCTCACAGATACACACAGACTTCATAACCTCTCTTACCATCACCATGTCAGTATTTGGGATGTTTCTGAAGTAGTCCCTGTCAGATGTGTTATGGTGGAACCAGTTTAATGTTACAGTGCTGTGCTGGTAGATCTTGTCTTTTGCAAGTCGTTAGCAACCAGCGGTGTAAAGCCATTCGATGTTTGAGACCCCCGAGACCCTCGAGACCCCCGAGACCCTCGAGACCCCCGAGACCCTCGAGACCCCCGAGACCTCCGTCCCTACACGGCAGGAAATAATGTCCCGAGTTGTGCGAGTATTGAGACAGAGCCATTTCCTCACCAGCTTCACTGACGGGAATAATGATCCAGTCCATGGCGCTGCATTTAACACACCCACAGACACCTTCAGACACACACAGACAGACACGCACAGACAGACACACACAGACACCTACAGACACGCACAGACACACACAGACACCTTCAGACACACACAGACACGCACACAGACAGACAGAGACACACAGACACCTTCAGACAGACGCCTTCAGACAGACGCCTTCAGACAGACGCCTTCAGACAGACACAGACAGACACCTTCAGACACGCAGAGAGCTCTTAGTAAAGTGATGAATATATATATATATAAGTTCCTCCTGCTCTTCCTCCTCAGCTCATCATCTTCATGGCTCTGGCGAAGGGAACGTCTCGGATCAGGACCGGCGCCGTCACGCTGCACACACAGACGGCCATCCACATGGCCCAGCAGCTGACTCAGGTACAGTACACACTCATATGTACTTCTATACACGTATCTCAGGTCAGGACAGTACACACTCATATGTACTTCTATACTTCTATACACGTATCTCAGGTCAGGACAGTACACACTCATATGTACTTCTATACTTCTATACACGTATCTCAGGTCAGGACAGTACACACTCATATGTACTTCTATACACGTATCTCAGGTACATGCTCCTTCCTGGGGGGGGGGGAACATGCTCCTTCCTGGGGGGAGGATGCTCCTTCCTGGGGGGGACAGGACTCTAATGGAAGTACTCATGTTTGGTCTGTGTGTTTCAGGCCAAGTTCACCATCACTAAATGTGAAGACGAGCTGAGCAGTGAGGAGTCCTTCATCATCGAATGTGAAGGATCAGGAGCTGCTAACACACACCTGTAGACACGCACACACACACACACACACACTCACGCACACACTCACACACACGCACACACTCTCACACACACACACACACACACACACACACACACACACACACACGCACACACTCACGCACACGCTCACACACACGCACACACTCTCACACACACACACACACACACAGAGACACACACACACACACACACGCACACACACCTGTAGCACACACACACACCTGTAGCACACACACGCACACACACACAGAGACACACACACACACACACACACACACACACACACACACACACACACACACACACACAGAGACACACACTCTCACACACACACCTGTAGACACACACACACACACCTGTAGACAGCACACACACACAGAGACACACAGAGACACACACACACACACACACACAGAGACACACACACCTGTAGACACTCACACACACACAGACACTCACACACACACACGCACACACACTCACACACACAGCACACACACTCACACACTGCACACACACACTCTCACACGACGTACACACACACTCACACACGCACACACACAGAGACACACAGACACACACACACACACAGAGACACACACACCTGTAGACACACACACACACACCTGTACACACACACACA
This sequence comes from Sander vitreus, assembly GCF_031162955.1. Classification (NCBI taxonomy): domain Eukaryota; kingdom Metazoa; phylum Chordata; class Actinopteri; order Perciformes; family Percidae; genus Sander; species Sander vitreus. Next base: position 26,766,500 of record NC_135857.1, on the reverse strand, counting down.
GAGACACACAGAGCACACACACACACACACACGAGACACACACACCTGTAGACACTCACACACACACAGACACTACACACACGCACACACACTCACACACGCATACACACTCTCACACGCACACACACTCTCTCACACACGCACACACACTCTCTCACACACGCACACACACAGAGACACACAGACACACACACAGAGACACACAGACACACACACACACACACACAGCAGACACACAGACAGACACACACACACACACACAGAGACACACACCCTGTAGACACTCACACACACACACAGAGACACACACACACACACTCTACACACACTCACACACACACACAGAGACACACACTACACACACACAGAGACACACACACACACACATACACACACACACACACACAGACACACACACACTCACACACACACAGACACACACACACTCACACACACAGAGACACACACACTCACACACACAGAGACACACACACTCACACAGACACAGAGAGAGACTCACACACACACTCACACAGACACACTCACACAGACACACACACACACACACACAGAGACACACACACACACACACAGACACACACACACACACACAGACACTCTTCTCTGTAGCTGCTTCCTGTCTCAGGGTGTTTCATTGAAACTGTAATAAATTAATAAAACACTTTCACTCTTTGTTTTTACACTCGTCATCGAGTCTCATGATGATGATGAAAGTGATGATGGTGATGGAAGTGATGATGGTGATGATGGTGATGATGATGATGATGATGGTGATGAAGGTGAAGGTGATGGTGATGAAAGTGATGGTGATGGTGATGAAGGTGATGGTGATGGTGATGATGGTGATGAAGGTGAAATGTGAGCAGCAGAGGTGGAGAGATGTCATGTTTTGGGCTTCCAGACTTTAGTTTCTGGGTCCTGACTGAGGCTGCTAACTGTCAGTACATACATGAATCAATACCGATACTGCTTTCACTGTTACATGGCAGCAGAGTTGAACTCTGGGTAATGTAGTTTGTTGCTGCTGAGATGAATGGATGATGGTCTGCGTGTGGTTTCCGTGACCGTGAGAGAGAGGTACAGTGAGTACAGCAGGAAGTCAGAAACCCGATCCGGCTGTAAACTCAACACCGCGTCCCCTCTGGAACCTGGAGGAACCCGACCCGTGTCACCTGACACCGCCTCGGCTCGGCCCCGCACGCCGCCTCGCAGTCTGCTCTCCGCCTCACAGCATGGCGGACGCCGGGGCCTGGAGGACGCAGCCGGACGGCCCCCGGATCCTCCAACACGGACCTGGACCTGGACCCACTGGGCCTGGGCCTGGACCCACCGGACCTACCGGGCCTGGGCCCACTGGACCAAACCGTGTGTGGATCTCTCTGATCGCAGGTGAGAGCCTATGGAATTACTTTTGTGTCATTAAATTCAAACAAAACTCCTTAAAGGGTAACCTGGACTCTCTGTCTCCATGTCTCTGTGTCTGATGAGAACAACAATCTCTGGAACTGGTCCAGTATTAAACCAGAACCGAGCTGTAATGTTACCCTACAGGACTAATGTTCAGCAGCAGTTAGAGTCCACTAACCCACCAGACTCCATGTAAATAATCAGGACTTTTATCATCGTAAAACACACTTCATTCAAAGTGGACAGAAACTAAATCAAACTACCAAAAGCCGTCTTGGTTCATCTTTCCACTGTTCCAACAATCACCACTCTGGTTTGGTTGAAATAAACCCTTAATTCACCCATTTACATGTGGAGATATGCTGGCTCTATACACGCTAAAAGTCCTGATTATTTACATGGAGTCTGGTGGGTTTGGTGATGGTTTGTTTGATTTTAACGGCATAAATCTAATTCCATATGAAACAGCCAATGAGGTGAAGTTATTTCCTCTTTTGGATGTTATATCTGTAAATAATCGTTAAAGTAACGTATAACTATATAAAGTAAAGTATTATTTTGGCTCTTGGGGCTCCAGCCCCGAATCTTTTAGTTAATATTTGAGTAAATAAACTATAATGTAATCATCACAAAGTATGTATAAGATACATATATATGACACAAAAAGAGAAGTTGACACATTAATTAATAAAAAAAGAGGACAATAATCTGTTTAACTCCAAACTCATATCATTAATCTTGTGTGTAAAATAATAACCAAAAGTAACAAAACAGATGTGTAAACAACTGACAAAAACGTCCAAAAAGTGACTAAAATGTCAAAAAGTGACGACAACGTCAGATTGTCCTCCGTTTCTCTCCGCGGGAGAAGAAGTGCGTTTTTCCCAGCGGACAGTGAATGCAGCATCTTTCTGTTCTGGTCGGTGATTGGCTGTGGTTGCTGCGGGCAGTGGGAGCGGCTCCCGTTGCTATGGTTACGAGTCTTAAGGAAGGGATTTGTTCAATCACAGAGTTTCAGACTCTCGGAGCGTCGTCAAGGCAGTGTTGGTAACATGCTAACATGCTAACCAACCGGGAATGTTTACGGTTTGAAAAAACGGATACGGTTAAACAAAAAGACAAAGAAAAGATTCCTCTGTGAGCGAAGAACGGCCGCACAGCCTGATGGGAAACTGAGGAAAAAGTTTGTTAACTTTTGTGAGCAGTTGAACGGTTCACCTGTTGCCTCCGCTAGCTCTGCTGCTAGCCTGCTAACGGCTAACAGAGCTGCTGCCAGTTTGAAAAGTTTGCGAAGACAGAGACGGAG
>NC_135857.1:26751266-26758766 GCF_031162955.1 Sander vitreus | reverse complement strand
ACAGAGACACACACACAGAGACACACACAGAGACACACACACACACACACACACACACACAGACAGACAGACACACACACACACACAGACAGACACAGACAGACAGACACACACACACACACAGACAGACACACACACACAGACACACACACACAGACATGCAGCCACTTCCCTGCTGCGTTGAGTGTGTGCTGAATATTTGATGGTGTTGAAGCAGCTGAAACCCACTGGGCTAGAAGAGGACAACGTGTCCCTACAGGCTTGTCTAATCCGCTCCATCAGCGTGATATTTGTCGTCTTTGTGTCACAAAGTGATATTTGATCCGTGGGGAAGATTAAATGTATGACTGTCCACATCAATCCTAACCTTCAGTCTTATATGACACACTTTAAATCAATAGTTAGTACAAGTATCTTAACCAATGGGGAGTTCCCAGACCAACATCTGGATGGGGGTCAGACCCAGACCAACATCTGGATGGGGGTCAGACCCAGACCAACATCTGGATGGGGGGTCAGACCCAGACCAACATCTGGATGGGGGGTCAGACCCAGACCAACATCTGGATGGGGGGCTCAGACCCAGACCAACATCTGATGGGGCGTCAGACCCAGACCAACATCTGGATGGGGCTCAGACCCAGACCAACATCTGGATGGGGGTCAGACCCAGACCAACATCTGGATGGGGGTCAGACCCAGACCAAAGTCACCTTTCAGAAGAGAGTAAGCCACCTGTTCCTCTGTGTGTCTCAGGTGATCTACCTGAAGAAAACTCCAGAAGAAGCTTACAGAGCTCTGATCTCTGGCTCCAACGCCTCCTACCTGCCCTTCAGGTGAGTCCTCCGCTAACCCTATACTCTACTACTACTACTGGTACTGCTACTACTACTACTGGTACTGCTACTACTACTACTGGTACTGGTACCGCTAATACTACCGCTACTACTACTACCGCTACTACTGCTACTGGTGCTACCGCTACTACTACTGCTACCGGTACCGCAACTACTACTGCTACTACTACTACTGCTACTGGTGCTACTGCTACTACTACTGCTACTGGTACTGCTACTACTACTACTACTGCTGCTACTACTACTGCTGCTGCTGCTGCTACTACTACTGCTGCTGCTGCTGCTACTACTACTGCTACTGGTACCGCTACCACTACTACCGCTACCGGTGCCACTCGCTACTACCACTACCACCGCTACCGGTACCGCTGCTACTACTACTACTACTACTACTGGTACTGCTAATACTACCGCTACCGCTACTACTACTACCGCTGCTACCGCTGCTACTACTACTACTGCTGCTACTACTACTACTACTGCTACTGCTACTACTGCTGCTACTGCTACTACTGCTACTGCTGCTGCTGCTGCTGCTGCTGCTGCTGCTACTGCTACTATGGCTACTGCTGCTGCTACTACTGCTGCTACTACTGCTACTGCTGCTACTGCTACTACTACTACTACTACTACTGCTACTACTGCAGTACTCAGGGTCATGAACCTTTCACCCAGGGTTAACGGGCAGAAACAAGACAGAAACAGAGGAATATGATTCATAATAATTATAGCAGCGTCAGCTGTGATTAACTGACTGAGATCAGTTTCCATCAGGCTGATTGTCAAAAGTTCAAACTAAGTTTTGCAGGGGTTTCCCGCAGCACTTTGCAGTTAAGGCGCACGCGCGTGTTGTTAAGGCGGCACGCAGCGTAGTTAAGGCGGCACGCGCGTAGTTGTTAAGGCGGCACGCGTGCCGCCTAACAACACGCTGCGTGCCGCCTTAACTGAGTCTAAAATGTCGCATCAACACAGTCTGTAGGAAACAGGTGACGGGCGAAGTTGTAACGATACCACCAATCACAGCGGAAAGAGCATTTGCTGGCCGTGAGTGTAACTGTCGTTTATTCACATTTAAAGGGATAAGTCGCCATTTCACCGTCGCGTGTGCGTCGGAGTTGAAACGTGCGCCAGCATCCCGGGCAGAGACGGGGTGATGGACTTCCCGCAGCGCTGGCATACGGCAGCCAGAGAACATTTATACATGTTTCTCCGTCCGGCTTTCTTCTCTTGTTTTAACGAAGTGAAAACATGACGAAGTGACTGGAACTATCACCTCTCACGCCTGGATTCTCAACGTCCCGTCTGCTGCCCGGTCGTTGAGACGCAGCTGTTGTCTGTTTTAATCACTACACACGGTTAGTTAGCGTAGTTAACACTACACACAGTGAGATGACGTGTCCTGTTTTTATTTCACCGTACTATCTGCTGGAGAGAGTGAAGCTGTGGGCGGATCTCTGTTCTCTCAGCGCTGGTTGTTCTGGAGAAGAGATGTCAGGTGAAGAGGAAGAGAGCGTGGCACGGAGGAGAACGGGAGCCATGCCAGTAAAACTGTTACAGCACTTTTTTGAAAATAGTTTAAAGTGCCCATATTCTGCTGATTTTCAGGTTCATAACTGTATTTTAAGGTTGTACCAGAATAGGTTTACATGGTTTAGTTATCAAAAAACACCATATTGTTGTTGTACTGCCCAGCTCTCTCTCACTGCTGCAGATCCTCTTTCAGCTGGTCTCTGTTTCAGCTACAGAGTGAGACCTCTCTTCTTCTGTACTATCTTTGATTGCACATGCTCAGTAGCTCAGATGTAGCTCATGTCAGCTAGCTAGCTCCATAGACAGTAAAAGAAAGGCTGTTTCTCCTCCTTCAGTCAGTTACAAGGCAGGATTAGCTGGGAGACTTCTTCTAAATGAGGGCGCACATGGAAGTAGTTCTTTAGTAGATTATGGTGAACTGGTGTGTTGTAGCAGTGCTTTGCTATTGAGAACGAGGTAGCATGCTAGCATGCTAACGCTACGAGCTAACGGTTGCAGTCAGCCCCCTCGTCTCAGCTAGTGACGTAGAAAGCCGTGCAGATGTTGACCAGCTGACCCGGAGACTGAAGACAGGACACGTTCAGGAACCGTCTCTCAGTCAGAACAGCATGAAGCACCAGAGACACAAAATAACTCCCAAATCCCAGAAAAAGAGATTTTTTCATAATATGGCTCTTTAATGAGCTTAAAATTGCAACTGTTATTTTGAAAATCTGGTTATTTATTATATATTTAAATTTCATATTTATTGTAGTGTGAACTACAGACCCCCCCCCAACCCCACGTCAGATGGCTAACCTACCACCTTAACTAACACATTTTCTACGTGGAAACCCTGGTTTTACTATTTTGGAAGCTTCAGTTTGTTGTTTCATTGCTGAGATACTGTGTGTGTGTGTGTGTGTCTGTGTGTGTGTGTGTGTGTGTGTGTGTGTGTGTGTCTCTGTGTGTCTCTGTGTGTCTGTGTGTGTGTCTCTGTGTGTGTCTGTGTGTGTGTCTCTGGGTGTGTGTGTGTCTCTGTGTGTGTCGTGTGTGTCTCTGTGTGTGTCTGTGTGTGTGTGTGTGTGTGTGTGTCTGTGTGTGTGTGTCTCTGTGTGTGTGTGTGTGTGCCTGTGTGTGTGTGTGTGTGTGTGTGTGTGTGTGTCTCTGTGTGTGTGTGTGTCTGTCTCTTTGAGTGTGTGTGTGTGTCTGTCTCTTTGAGTGTGTGTGTCTCTTTGAGTGTGTGTGTGTATCTGTTTGTCTCTTTGAGTGTGTGTGTGTGTCTGTCTCTTTGTGTGTGTGTGTGTGTATCTGTTTGTCTCTTTGAGTGTGTGTGTGTGTGTCTCTGTCTGTGAGGAGGATAAAGGGCATCTTGTTGTCTCTCTGGTTATGTAACAGCTGTGTGTGTGTGTGTGTGTGTGTTGTTGAACATGAGGAGGCCACGCCCACTGATTCTCACACACCACTGAGGCGTTCACTGACCGCCGGACTCACTAATGTCTGTTGTTTTACATAAACAAACAAATGAAGTTCAGTCAGCGTCCGTGGAGGTGTGGAGTAGAGCTGCAGACATTAATGGATTAGTTTTCAACTATTAAACTATTTTCCAGCTCTCTGGAGATGTTTCTGAACACGCCCCAGTTATTAATATGACTGTGAGACATGTGTCAGTGGTGAGATAGTTTTGACGCTGCTGTGATAATAAAGATTCACACTGACATCATGTCTGTGAACCAGAGTCCTAACTCTGCTGTCCACTGTAAATAATAGTAGAAATGACATCAGGTGTTGATGTCAGGGCTGGCTTCCTAAAGGCCGTTTCATGGTTCTACTCCACGCAGAGCTTTCTCCGTAGTCTACGGAAGTGGCCTGATGTTATACTGTGTGTGTGTGTGGGGAGTGTGTGTGTGAAGAGTGAGAGTGTGTGTGTGTGTGTGTGGGGAGAGTGAGTGTGTGTGTGAAGAGTGAGTGTGTGTGAAGAGGGAGAGTGTGTGTGTGTGTGTGTGTGGGGTGAGTGTGTGTGTGTGTGAAGAGGGAGTGTGTGTGTGTGTGAAGAGGGAGAGTGTGTGTGTGTGTGTGTGAAGAGGGAGAGTGTGTGTGTGTGGGGAGAGGGAGGGAGTGTGTGTGGGGAGAGGTGTGTGTGTGAGAGAAGAGGGAGAGTGTGTGTGAGAGAAGAGGAGAGTGTGTGTGTGTGTGAAGAGGGAGAGAGTGTGTGTGTGGGGAGAGGGAGGGAGTGTGTGTGTGTGTCTCTGTTCTTTCTGACCACTGTGTGAGATCTGGACCAGGAGAAGTTAACCCTCTCCTTGATGTCATGATGTTTATGGAGAAGCAGGAAATGAGTCGGGGGGGGGGGGGATGCAACGCTATCACGCCACGTCGTAATAGTTACGTGTTTCGAGAGGTGACGTCAGGCTACGGCGTAGAGTCCAGCGTAGACGCAGAGGGGTCTGCAGGGGTACGCTGTCGATTCTACACACAACCATTAAACGGCCTTAAACCCCTGGTATCTCCAAGAGCCAATGACAGCCCAGATCAGGGTGCCTGTTAACGTCTTGCTCTGCCCTCTGGCCAATGACAGCCCAGATCTGGGTGCCTGTTAACGTCCTGCGCTGCCCTCTGGCCAATGACAGCCCAGATCAGGGTGCCTGTTAACGTCCTGCTCTGCCCTCTGGCCAATGACAGCCCAGATCAGGGTGCCTGTTAACGTCCTGCTCTGCCCTCTGGCCAATGACAGCCCAGATCAGGGTGCCTGTTAACGTCCTGCGCTGCCCTCTGGAGCTCTGAAACAGACGTTACCAGCAACACAAGCAGCGCTGCAGTGGAGCTAGTTTTAGTTTTTAAATCTGTAGAAAATGTCCCCACTGATCATGTGACATTATCAGCTATGTATTAATGTATGTCTGTGTGTGTCTGTCTCTCTCTGCAGGGACGCTTCCTTTGGGAACTGCACCTTCAACCTCACAGTGCTCGACTGTCTGCAGGGCATCAGGAAGGTGAGTTCTGATTGGCTGAGTGACGACATCGACACTGGGACAGATCACTCACCGAATGATGTCACACTTGTTGTTGTTGTTGTGTTTCAGGCTCTGCAGCACGGCTTCTTTGACTTTGAGACCTTTGACGTGGACGAGTATGAACACTACGAGGTAAAAGGGTTATAGGGTTCTCCACCAGACTCCATGTAAATAATCAGGACTTTTATCATCGTAAAACACACTTCATTCAAAGTGGACAGAAACTAAATCAAACTATCAAAAGCCGTCTTGGTTCATCTTTCCACTGTTCCAACAATCACCACTCTGGTTTGGTTGAAATAAACCCTTAATTCACCCATTTACATGTGGAGATATGCTGGCTCTATACACGCTAAAAGTCCTGATTATTTATATGGAGTCTGGTGGAGATATGCTGGCTGTATACACGCTAAAAGTCCTGATTATTTACATGGAGTCTGGTGGAGATATGCTGGCTCTATACACGCTAAAAGTCCTGATTATTTACATGGAGTCTGGTGGAGATATGCTGGCTCTATAAATGCTAAAAGTCCTGATTATTTACATGGAGTCTGGTGGAGATATGCTGGCTCTATACACGCTAAAAGTCCTGATTATTTACATGGAGTCTGGTGGAGATATGCTGGCTCTATACACGCTAAAAGACCTGATTATTTACATGGAGTCTGGTGGAGATATGCTGGCTCTATACACGCTAAAAGTCCTGATTATTTACATGGAGTCTGGTGGAGATATGCTGGCTCTATACACACTAAAAGTCCTGATTATTTACATGGAGTCTGGTGGAGATATGTTATGTTTTTATGTGTAACAGAAAGGAAGTAGAATCCCTTGAAAGGTTGAAAAATGAGGCCGTACAATGTTAGGGAAAAGTCTGTGTTAATAAACTGGTGATACTCACACCGGTACCTGTCTGTCCTCCCCAACACTGCAGTCATTAATTATTTAGTCAGGCAAAGGAAAACCTTTTGACGCGTGTCCTAAAGGTCTCTGCTGTTCAGGAGGTTTTATTGGAGCAAACAAAACGCCTAACGGAGCGTCACGTTCACCAGACTCTGTGGAAATATCCAACAGGATTAGTTCATCAAACTAACAAAGACAAGATCTAAAATATTAAATAATTCATCCTGATTCCTAAAAGATCAACAAAGCAGGAGATGTTTAATGTGCAGCAGGAGACAGATGTTGAGGAGATGAGTGGAGCGCCCCCCTCTGGAGGATAATATGAGAAATGTGTAACTTGGGTGCTGCTGATTGGATTAAACCCATCATGTGTTCTGTGTCGATGTGTTTGCAGCGGGTGGAGAACGGCGATCTGAACTGGATCGTCCCGGGGAAGTTCCTGGCCTTCAGCGGACCTCATCCTAAAACTAAAATAGAGAACGGTGAGTTAACATGGAGACACTATCCACGCTGTCATCAGCTGTCAGTGCAGCGTTTCCCACACAGACTAATCTACACCGGCCGCCGCACACTGCGTTGGTTATTCTTCTTCTTTTTTTAAATGCTATTTACACACGTTCAGCTGGATTTCCTCTCCCTGCTCTCCTCCGTCTTTCACACACACACACACACACACACACACGCAGAGACACACACACACGCAGAGACACACACACACACACACACACACAGAGACACACACACACACAGAGAGACACACACACACACACACACACACACACACACAGAGAGACACACACACACACACAGAGAGACAGAGACACACACACAGAGAGAGACACACACACACACACACACACACACACACACACACACCCGACTCTTATCAACAAGCGATGGCGTCTGCTTTAGGAAGTTAACTAGTTGCTGTTAGCGGTAACATGCTGTTGGGTTGTCGAGGTCAGAACACGATATGTAGCAGAGAGATGATGAAGACTGTAGAGACGTCAGGTGGGAGAGATGATGAAGACTGTAGAGATGTCAGGTGAGAGAGATGATGAAGACTAGAGACGTCAGGTGGGAGAGATGAGGAAGACTGTAGAGATGTCAGGTGGGAGAGATGAGGAAGACTGTAGAGATGTCAGGTGGGAGAGATGATGAAGACTAGAGATGTCAGGTGGGAGAGATGATGAAGACTGTAGAGACGTCAGGTGAGA
>NC_135857.1:26738766-26743766 GCF_031162955.1 Sander vitreus | reverse complement strand
ATGTACAGAGACACTGACACTGATGTACAGAGACACTGACACTGATGTACAGAGACACTGATACTGATATATAGATGTACAGAGACACTGATACAGATGTACAGAGACACTGATACTGATGTACTGAGACACTGATACTGATGTACTGAGACACTGATACTGATATATAGATGTACAGAGACACTGATACTGATATATAGATGTACAGAGACACTGATACAGATGTACTGAGACACTGATACAGATGTACAGAGACACTGATACTGATATATAGATGTACAGAGACACTGATATATAGATGTACAGAGACACTGATACTGATATATAGATGTACAGAGACACTGATACTGATGTACAGAGACACTGATACTGATGTACAGAGACACTGATACTGATGTACAGAGATACTGATACTGATGTACAGAGACACTGGACACTGATACAGATGTACTGAGACACTGATACTGATGTACAGAGACACTGATACTGATATATAGATGTACAGAGACACTGATACAGATACAGATGTACAGAGACACTGATACAGATGTACGGAGACACTGATACAGATGTACGGAGACACTGATACAGATGCACGGAGACACTGATACAGACGTACAGAGACACTGATACAGATGTACGGAGACACTGATACAGATGTACAGAGACACTGATACTGATGTACAGAGACACTGATACAGATGTACGGAGACACTGATACAGATGTACGGAGACACTGATACAGATGCACGGAGACACTGATACAGATGCACAGAGACACTGATACTGATGTACAGAGACACTGATACTAGATGTACAGAGACACTGATACATGATATACAGATGTACACGTGTGTGTGTGTGGTAGTATTGTGTTTCTCCCCCCTCAGCTCTCGGTCGGCACAGCTCTTCTCTCCAGCGATCTTTACGCGCCGATGACAACAAAAACTCTTCGTGACTCTTCTCTTCATCATCTTCTCCTCTCTCCTCTGGCCCGCTCTCTCTGTCGCTTATGGCAGCAGCCCTCGCAGCAGCAGCGCGCAGCACGAGGTGAACAATAACACTGGTGCCATACAGCAGCAGGGCGGGGCCTCAGGACTACAGCGCCTACAGGGGCCCGGGGCACGTCAGGACGCGTCACCTGAGCCGCATCCATACCTATGTAAGTCCCGCTCTCTCTGCTGATTGGTTTAATTCTTACATTTTTGGAGAGGAAAAGCTCTGGTGTTCATCATTCCTCTGCTCTGGTGTTCCCCCATCATTCCTCCTGCTCTGGTGTTCCCCCTCTCATTCCTCCTGCTCTGGTGTTTCTCTCTCTCATTCCTCCTGCTCTGGTGTCTCTCATTCTGCTCTGGTGTCTCCCTCCCTCTCATGTCTGCTCTGGTGTGTTTCCCTCTCGTTCCCCCTGCTCTGGTGTTTCCCCCCCTCTCATTCCCCCCTGCTCTGGTGTTTCCCCCCTCTCATTCCCCCTGCTCTGGTGTTTCCCCCCCCTCTCATTCCCCCCTGCTCTGGTGTTTCCCCCCTCTCATTCCCCCCTGCTCTGGTGTTTCCCCCCCCTCTCATTCCCCCCCTGCTCTGGTGTTTCCCCCCCCTCTCATTCCCCCCCCTGCTCTGGTGTTTCCCCCCTCTCATTCCCCCCTGCTCTGGTGTTTCCCCCCCCTCTCATTCCCCCCTGCTCTGGTGTTTCCCCCCCCTCTCATTCCCCCCTGCTCTGGTGTTTCCCCCCCCTCTCATTCCCCCCTGCTCTGGTGTTTCCCCCCCCTCTCATTCCCCCCTGCTCTGGTGTTTCCCCCCTCTCATTCCCCCCCCTGCTCTGGTGTTTCCCCCCTCTCATTCCCCCCTGCTCTGGTGTTCCCTCGTCTCCTGCCTGGTGTGTCTCTCATCTCCTTCTGCTCTGGTGTTTATACCTTTCACCTTTTGGAATAATGTCAGTCTTTGTTTTGTCTTCCAGTCCTTCATAGCCTGACTACATCCAGTACTAGAACTACAGATCTGACCTGAGGACTCATTACCCACAATGCCCTCTGTGCGCTCAAAGGGAAACTGAGGAAGCAGCAGGAGAGAGAAGATTAAAGGAGAAGATATATTTAGATACAGAGCAACAGATTTTATATTTCTAACATTATCTTTTGAGCGTTTTGATAAACTGAAGGATCAGCTGATGATGATGGCTCTCTGTCGCCATGGTTACAGTACTGCTCTAGTCTCCGACCGGTTAACCAGCAGGTTGATTGTGATTGGTCACAGCAATAATAATAATAATAATAATAATAACTGTTACAGCACAGAACCAAAGATTTAATGTCAGCAGCTGAAACTCAGGTCTGTCTGTCTCTTCCGTTCGGTTACGTATTGCTCTGATACTGATATATAGATGTACAGAGACACTGATACTGATGTACAGAGACACTGATACTGATGTACAGAGACACTGATACTGATGTACAGATGCACTGAGACACTGATACTGATGTACAGAGACACTGATACTGATGTACAGAGACACTGATACTATATAGATGTACAGAGACACAGACACTGATACTGATGTACAGAGACACTGGACACTGATACAGATGCACGGAGACACTGATACAGATGCACAGAGACACTGATACAGATGCACGGAGACACTGACACTGATATATAGATGCACGGAGACACTGACACTGATATATAGATGTACTGAGACACTGATACTGATATATAGATGTACAGAGACACTGATACTGATGTACAGAGACACTGATACTGATATATAGATGTACTGAGACACTGATACAGATGTACTGAGACACTGATACAGATGTACTGAGACACTGTTATATTGATACTGATGTACAGAGACACTGATACTGATGTACAGAGACACTGGACACTGATACTGATGTACAGAGACACTGATACAGATGTACACACGTGTGTGTGTGGTAATATTGTGTTTCCTCCCCCCCCCCCCAGCTCTCGATTGGCCAGCTCTTCTCTCAGCGATCTTTACGCCGCCGATGACAACAAAAACTCTTCGTACTCTTCTCTTCATCATCTTCCCCCCTCCTCCCCCTCTCCTCTGGCCCCGCCCCCTCTCTGTCGCTATGGCAACAGCCCTCGCAGCAGCAGCGCGCAGCACGAGGTGAACAATAACACTGGTCCATACAGCAGCAGGGCGGGGCCTCAGGACTACAGCGCCTACAGGGGCCCGGGGCCGTCAGGACGCTACCTGAGCCGCTCCATACCTGTAAGTCCCGCCCCCCTCTCTGCTGATTGGTTTAATTCTTACATTTTTGGAGAGGAAAAGCCTCTGCTCTGGTGTTCCCCCCCATCATTCCCCCTGCTCTGGTGTTCCCTCTCTCATTCCCCCTGCTCTGGTGTTTCCCCCTCTCATTCCTCCTGCTCTGGTGTCTCCCCCCCCTCTCATTCCCCCTGCTCTGGTGTTCCCCCCCATCATTCCCCCTGCTCTGGTGTTCCCCCCCATCATTCCCCCCCCTGCTCTGGTGTTCCCCCCCTCTCATTCCCCCCTGCTCTGGTGTTCCCCCCTCTCATTCCCCCCTGCTCTGGTGTCCCCCCCTCTCATTCCCCCCTGCTCTGGTGTTCCCCCCTCTCATTCCCCCCTGCTCTGGTGTTCTCTCTCTCATTCCCTCCCTGCTCTGGTGTCTCCCCCCTCTCATTCCCCCCTGCTCTGGTGTCTCCCCCCTCTCATTCCCCCTGCTCTGGTGTCTCCCCCCTCTCATTCCCCCTGCTCTGGTGTTTATATCTTTTCACCTTTTTTGAATAATGTCGTCTTTGTTTTGTCTTCCAGTCTCTTCAGTCTGACTACATCCAGTACTAGAACTACAGATCTGACCTGAGGACTCATTACCCACAATGCCCTCTGTGTGGGGCGCTCAAAGGGAACTGAGGAAGCAGCAGGAGAGAGAAGATTAAAGGAGAAGATATATTTAGATACAGAGCAACAGATTTTATATTTCTAACATTATTTTTTCTTTTTGAGCGTTTTTGATAAACTGAAGGATCAGCTGATGATGATGGCTCTCTCTGTCGTCATGGTTACAGTATTTACTTCCTGTCTCTGACCGGTTAACCAGCAGGTTGATTGTGATTGGTCAAGCAATAATAATAATAATAATAATAATAATAATAACTGTTAAAGCAGAAAGAACCAAAGATTTAATGTCAGCAGCTAAACTCAGGTCTGTCTGTCTCTGTGTGTGCTGAGACACTGATACAGATATACAGATGTACAGAGACACTGATACAGATGTACAGAGACACTGATACAGATATATAGATGTACAGAGACACTGATACAGATGCACGGAGACACTGATACAGATGCACGGAGACACTGATACAGATTTACAGATGCACGGAGACACTGATACAGATGCACGGAGACACTGATACAGATGTACGGAGACACTGATACAGATGCACGGAGACACTGATACAGATGCACGGAGACACTGATACAGATGCACGGAGACACTGATACAGATGCACAGAGACACTGATACAGATGCACAGAGACACTGATACAGATGCACAGAGACACTGATACAGATGCACAGAGACACTGATACAGATATACAGAGACACTGATACAGATATACAGAGACACTGATACTGATGTACAGAGACACTGATACTGATGTACAGAGACACTGATACAGATGCACGGAGACACTGATACAGATGCACAGAGACACTGATACTGATATATAGATGCACAGAGACACTGATACTGATATATAGATGCACGGAGACACTGATACTGATGTACAGAGACACTGATACTGATGTACAGAGACACTGATACTGATATATAGATGTACACGTGTGTGTGTGTGGTAATATTGTGTTTCCTCCCCCCTCAGCTCTCGATTGGCCAGCTCTTCTCTCAGCGATCTTTACGCCGCCGATGACAACAAAAACTCTTCGTACTCTTCTCTTCATCATCTTCCCCCCCCTCCTCCCCCTCTCCTCTGGCCCCGCCCCCTCTCTGT
>NC_135857.1:26726266-26733766 GCF_031162955.1 Sander vitreus | reverse complement strand
ATATTATTTGATATTTGATGATTTGACTGCCTGTGGTGCGTTCAGGGTCTGCGTGTGTTTCCCAGAACGCCTCTTGTTAAGACACTTTCTATGTTTGTTTTTTTAATGTTTTTCTCGGGTTTTTTACCCTTGTTTGTTTGGATGCTTTACCTGCTTCCTCTACTCACAACCGAGGCGTTAGCGTCCACGTTATTTCACCTGATGTGTTTTGTCCTTCAGGGCCGCGGTCGAAAAGCGTCACACAGTTCAACGTATAATAGTAATAGTTAACTAAAAGTTCTGACTGTTCACCCGTGGTGCGTTCAGGCTTTGTTGATGTTGACGATGTCGTTGTTGTTGTCCCCCCCCCCAGTGGTGCTGCTGTCCCCGTGGTGCGTTCAGGCTCTGAGTGTGGACGTGTTTCCCAGGAGGCCCGTGTTCCGGCTCGGCGATCGCTGGCAGCTGGTGTGTGAGATCCGGGACTGTCCGACGGCGCCGAGTGTCTCCTGGTCGTTGCTAGGCGACCGGCCACTGGCGGCCTCCGTCAGCACCAACCGGACGCACTCCGTTGTGACCTTTGACCCCGTGGTGGCGGAGCACGATGGGCCGCTGCTCTGCAGGGTCAGCTGTGGCAGCGAGAACAAGCAGATCAAGACCTCCGTGCGCGTTTACTGTGAGTGTGCACGTTTACCGTGAGTGTGCACGTTTACCGTGAGTGTGCACGGTTGCTATGAGTGATAGTAGGAGATGTTGAACCCAAAGTTGCTCTCTTGACTCTGATTCTGTTGTCTCCGCCCAGCCTTCCCATCAGCCCCTCTGATCCACGGCGAGGACCGTCTGCGTCTGGGGGCGGAGTCCACCCTCACCTGCGAGGTGTTGGGCGTTTACCCCGCCGAGCAGCTGACCCTCCGCTGGCTCCGTGGAGACGCCGTGCTGCAGAGCATCATGGGAGATCACCAGTCCAGCTCGGTCCGGGCCGAATACACCTTCACGCCTTCGCTGCAAGACGCCGGAGGAAACATCAGCTGCAGCGCCACGCTGGACCTGCAGGACCTGCCACCTGAGGACAGAACCAGGGAGACCACCGTCCCCCTAAACCTGCTCTGTGAGTCTACACTGCTTCTGACTGGCTAGTAGTCCTTACCTAGGTACTGACAGGGCCCTCATACTCTGCTTCTGACTGGCTAGTAGTCCTTACCTAGGTACTGTCAGGGCCCTCATACTCTGCTTCTGACTGGCTAGTAGTCCTTACCTAGGTACTGTCAGGGCCCTCATACTCTGCTTCTGACTGGCTAGTAGTCCTTACCTAGGTACTGTCAGGGCACGCCCTCATACTCTGCTTCTGACTGGCTAGTAGTCCTTACCTAGGTACTGACAGGGCACGCCCTCATACTCTGCTTCTGACTGGCTAGTAGTCCTTACCTAGGTACTGACAGGGCACGCCCTCATACTCTGCTTCTGACTGGCTAGTAGTCCTTACCTAGGTACTGTCAGGGCACGCCCTCATACTCTGCTCCTGACTGGCTAGTAGTCCTTACCTAGGTACTGTCAGGGCCCTCATACTCTGCTTCTGACTGGCTAGTAGTCCTTACCTAGGTACTGTCAGGGCCCTCATACTCTGCTTCTGACTGGCTAGTAGTCCTTACCTAGGTACTGTCAGGGCCCTCATACTCTGCTTCTGACTGGCTAGTAGTCCTTACCTAGGTACTGTCAGGGCACGCCCTCATACTCTGCTTCTGACTGGCTAGTAGTCCTTACCTAGGTACTGTCAGGGCCCCTCATACTCTGCTTCTGACTGGCTAGTAGTCCTTACCTAGGTACTGTCAGGCCATTCAGCAACTGCACGGCCTATTTCTCACTTAAAATGTTTTCAGAAACATGTTTCGGTGAACTATCTTCCTAAAATACGAGATCGTATTCCTAAACAAGCCGCCATTATGGTCGGTTTTGAAATTCGGGAGAAGCCAGACCTATGTGTTGCGTTCATCACGCTCGTCATTTCCGGTAAGTGTTTTAACGTAAGTGTTCATTTTGGGACACTACTAACCATCGATAGTGGGACTACAGCAGGAAGTGGTCAGTGACCATTAGCAGTGGACTACAGCAGGAAGTGGTCAGAGACCATTAGCAGTGAGACTACAGCAGGAAGTGGTCAGTGACCATTAGCAGTGAGACTACAGCAGGAAGTGGTCAGTGACCATTAGCAGTGGGACTACAGCAGGAAGTGGTCAGAGACCATTAGCAGTGGGACTACAGCAGGAAGTGGTCAGTGACCATTAGCAGTGGACTACAGCAGGAAGTGGTCAGTGACCATTAGCAGTGGGACTACAGCAGGAAGTGGTCAGTGACCATTAGCAGTGGACTACAGCAGGAAGTGGTCAGTGACCATTAGCAGTGAGACTACAGCAGGAAGTAGTCAGTGACCATTAGCAGTGAGACTACAGCAGGAAGTAGTCAGTGACCATTAGCAGTGAGACTACAGCAGGAAGTAGTCAGTGACCATTAGCAGTGGGACTACAGCAGGAAGTGGTCAGTGACCATTAGCAGTGGACTACAGCAGGAAGTAGTCAGTGACCATTAGCAGTGAGACTACAGCAGGAAGTGGTCAGAGACCATTAGCAGTGAGACTACAGCAGGAAGTGGTCAGTGACCATTAACAGTGGACTACAGCAGGAAGTGGTCAGTGACCATTAGCAGTGGACTACAGCAGGAAGTGGTCAGTGACCATTAGCAGTGGACTACAGCAGGAAGTGGTCAGAGACCATTAGCAGTGGGACTACAGCAGGAAGTGGTCAGTGCGGTCACCACATGGACACAGCAGGAAGTGGTCGAGACCATTAGCAGGGACGCAGGAAGTGGTCAGTGACCATTAGCAGTGGACTACAGCAGGAAGTGGTCAGAGACCATTAGCAGTGGACTACAGCAGGAAGTGGTCAGAGACCATTAGCAGTGGACTACAGCAGGAAGTGGTCAGAGACCATTAACAGTGGACTACAGCAGGATGCAGAGTGAGACCCAGCCTGTGAGTCTCTCTGACCGTTGGTCTGTGATGAACGTGAACATATAATCTGTAACCATGTGACTGGAGCTTCCTCCTCCTCCTCTGCAGATGCTCCCGTCGTCACGGCGATATCCGACTCGGTGTCGGTGATGGCCGGCTCTCTGCTGGCGCTCAGCTGCTCCGCGGAGGGAAACCCCGAGCCGACCTTCAGCTGGCGCTTCGGGGAGGCGGGTGGTCACACTGAGGGGTGGGGCCGGGGACATCAGCTGATCCTCGCCACGGTGAGTCTGGCGGACGCCGGACGGTACTACTGCGAGGCCCGAAACAGCGAGGGGAGCCAGACCGCTTACCTGGAGGTCACCGTTCAGGGTTAGAGAGAAGCTACTGTTACTTTAAGAGAGACTGTCTGTCTGTCTGTCTGTCTGCCTGCCTGCCTGCCTGCCTGCCTGCCTGCCTGCCTGTCTGCCTGTCTGTCTGTCTGTCTGTCTGTCTGTGAGTACCTGAGAGTGACAGGTGTCTGCTCCTCCCACAGCTCCGCCCACCAACACCTCCCTGTCGGTGTGTCCAGGTGAGACGGTGCAGGAGGGTCAGCAGGTGACGTTCAGCTGCCAATCAGATGGAGCCCCGCCCCCCACGCTGGTGCTGAGGAGGAAGGGGGAGGAGCTACAGAGGGCTGGTCCCGCCCCCTCCCAGCTGTCCTTCAGCCTCTCCTCCGCCCGGCTGGAAGACTCCGCCCACTACCAGTGTGAAGCCTCCAACCAGCACGGGTCCCAACTGGTGACCAGGGCCGTCTCCGTCACAGGTACCGAGTCCTGCTGACAGACTCAGATTATTATTCTAACTTATAATGCTCGCCTAGCTGCTAGCGTCAGGCACGCCCTCATACTCTGCTTCTGACTGGCTAGTAGTCCTTACCTAGGTACTGTCAGGGCCCTCATACTCTGCTTCTGACTGGCTAGTAGTCCTTACCTAGGTACTGTCAGGGCACGCCCTCATACTCTGCTTCTGACTGGCTAGTAGTCCTTACCTAGGTACTGTCAGGGCTAATGTTACAGCTAATGTTAACTGCTAATGTTTACAGCTAATGTTAACTGCTAATGTTTCCGTGTTGTGTCAGCTCACCCCCTGCAGGTGGAGGCAAGTCCTCCGGTCTCGGCAGCAGAGAGGGGTTCAGGTCTTGTTCTGACCTGCAGAGCCTCCGGATGTCTCCACCCTCCCACCTTCACCTGGACCAGAACAGACCAGAACCAGAACCAGAGCCAGAACCTCCAGGGGACGCAGCAGGACGGCCTGTCGCTGCTCCGCCTGCAGGACCTGGACCTCCAGGATCAAGGGGTATACCGCTGTGAGGCCCAGTGTGACTCCGTCATCAGGACCACAACCGTCCGGGTCCACGTTTACTGTGAGTCTCAGGCTACGTCTAGAACACTACGTCAGGGTACATGCTAGTCTCAGGCTACATCTAGACCACTACGTCAGGGTACATGCTAGTCTCAGGCTACATCTAGTCCACTACGTCAGGGTACACACTCAGAAAAACACAAACACACTCACAACACACTCACAACACACACACACACACACACACACACACACACACACACACACACACACACACACACACACACACACACACACACACACGCACACACACACACACACACACACACACACACACACACACGCACACTCAGAAACACACACACACGCACACTCAGAAACACACACACACGCACACTCAGAAACACACACACACACACACACACTCAGAAACACACGCACACTCAGAAACACACACACACGCACACTCAGAAACACACACACACACACACACACACACACAGACACACAGACACACACACACACACACACACACACACACACACACACACACACACACACACACACACACACACACACACAGACACAGACACACACACACACACACACACACACACACACACACACACACACACACACACACACACACACACACACACGCACACACAGACGCACACACAGACACACACACCCACAGACACACACACACACGCACACACAGACACACACACACACACACACACACACACACACACACACACACACACACACACACACACAGACACACACACAGACGCACACTTTGCATATATTTTCATAAGGATACTAATAGAAACTATATAAAGTCATTAATATAAAAGTATACATATAACAGACGTGATCCCCTGAGTCCCTGAGAAAGTGGACCGTGAACTGGTCTAGAGAGCAGAAACCAAACCGAGTCAATGATGAAACACAGAGACCGGTCTTCTCTTTCTCTGAACTCAGAGGCAGCTTCCTGTTCTGTCTCTTTATCTCCTCTCCTCCGTCTGTGATCCATCAGTTTAATGTTGACGTTTGGGACGGGGGCGTCACTCAGAGGTTAGGGCACATTTACTAGAAGTACTATTAGACTCATTCTTACTGGAAGGGTAACTACTATTTCTTCACCCTGGACTCTCTGTCTCCCTGTCTCTGTGTCTGAGTGTCTGGAACTGGTCCAGTATTAAACCAGAACCAAGCTGTAATGTTACCCTACAGGACTAATGTTCAGCAGCAGTTAGAGTCACTAAATGTTCTGTTGTTGCTGCTGACAGACTCAGATTATTATTCTAAGTGTCTGACAACATTATGGGATGGATCCCTACAGAGATAGACCTTTTAGTTAAAGAGTAAGATCCTTTTAGTTTAACATGAAACAGCCCCGAAATCACCATCACCAAACCCACCAGACTCCATGTAAATAATCAGGACTTTTATCATCGTAAAACACACTTCATTCAAAGAGGACAGAAACTAAATAAAACTATCAAAAGCCGTCTTGGTTCATCTTTCCACTGTTCCAACAATCACCACTCTGGTTTGGTTGAAATAAACCCTTAATTCACCCATTTACATGTGGAGATATGCTGGCTCTATACACGCTAAAAGTCCTGATTATTTACATGGAGTCTGGTGGAGATATGCTGGCTCTATACACGCTAAAAGTCCTGATTATTTACATGGAGTACACATTCATGTGTGTATTTATTTTCTATATTTTTTATTATAATATTTTTGTTATTTTTATTATCTGTTTTATTTTATTTAGGTATTTTTTTATATTTTTAATGTGTATTTATATGTGTATTCCTGATATGGACCAACATATATATTTGTGTATATATATGTTCATTTGATGAATAAAGCTGTCTGTCTGCAGCGTTCCCGTCTGACCCGGTTCTGGAGCGTCCCAGTCCCGTGCTGCTGGGTCGGGAGGCGGTCCTTCGCTGTGACATCACCGACGTCTTCTCGGCCAATCAGATGCGGGTCCTGTGGCTGTCAGGGAACAAGACGCTGCACTCCGAGTCCTTCGGGTTCTCCAGTTCCTTACAGAACGTCTCGGTGCTTCTTCAGCTCCGCGTCCAGGAGGACCAGGTTCTGACCTGCCAGGCCCAGCTGCTGGCGCCGGGCGGACACGTGTGGCGGTCCAGAACCGCCTCCGTCCTGCTGCACGTCCACTGTGAGTCGCTCAGGAAACTGAAGTCCCGCCCCTTCCTGTCCCGCCCCTTCCTGTGAGTGTGTGTGTGTGTGTGTGTGACACTGACCACTGCTCTGCCCACCAACACCTCCCTGTCTGTCTGCCTGCCTGCCTGTCTGCCTGCCTGTCTGCCTGCCTGCCTGCCTGCCTGCCTGCCTGCCTGTCTGTCTGTCTGCCTGCCTGCCTGTCTGTCTGTGAGTACCTGAGAGTGACAGGTGTCTGCTCCTCCCACAGCTCCGCCCACCAACACCTCCCTGTCGGTGCGTCCAGGTGAGACGGTGCAGGAGGGTCAGCAGGTGACGTTCAGCTGCCAATCAGATGGAGCCCCGCCCCCCACGCTGGTGCTGAGGAGGAGGGGGGAGGAGCTACAGAGGGCTGGTCCCGCCCCCTCCCAGCTGTCCTTCAGCCTCTCCTCCGCCCAGCTGGAAGACTCCGCCCACTACCAGTGTGAAGCCTCCAACCAGCACGGGTCCCAACTGGTGACCAGGGCCGTCTCCGTCACAGGTACCGAGTCCTGCTGACAGACTCAGATTATTATTCTAAGTGTCTGACAACATTATGGGATGGATCCCTACAGAGATAGACCTTTTAGTTAAAGAGGAAGATCCTTTTAGTTTAACATGAAACAGCCCCGAAATCCCCATCACCAAACTACACCAGACTCCATGTAAATAATCAGATCTTTTAGCGTGTATAGAGCCAGCATATCTCCACCAGACTCCATGTAAATAATCAGGACTTTTAGCGTGTATAGAGCCAGCATATCTCCACCAGACTCCATGTAAATAATCAGGACTTTTAGCGTGTATAGAGCCAGCATATCTCCACATGTAAATGGGTGAATTAAGGGTTTATTTCACCCAAACCAGAGTGGTGATTGTTGGAACAGTGGAAAGATGAACCAAGACGGCTTTTGGTAGTTTGATTTAGTTTCTGTCCTCTTTGAATGAAGTGTGTTTTA